>NC_057808.1:507391101-507478459 GCF_018294505.1 Triticum aestivum
CTCGCCGCCACCCACCTCCGCCACACCTCCCCTCCCCACCTAGGATCCTCTCCCCTCTCCCCACTCCCAGATCCAACTTCCCACCGCCACCTCCGATGCCCAATCCCGGCGACCTAAGGCGGGATTCGACGGTGCCCAGCACACCTACACCCGTCACCAGACATGGAGGCGGTGGCCCTCTCCGCCGGCGACGTGCCGACCATGAACGCGGTCCTCGCCAACTCGCTCAGCGTCGACGCGGCACCCCGCGGAGTAGGCCCTCTCCTCTGTTAATGTCCCGTCCTTCTCATTTACTTTGTCTCTCTCTCCCTCACGCATCTTCCCTCTCTCTCAGGTACATCTACAATAGCCTCGCCATGGATGGCCTCTTCAGGAGCTCCTGCCGCTGCTGCAGTTCGTCCGTGTTGCCGCCCCGCGGACCACCCCTGCGCCTTTGCCGCCCCACCATCTAAGCCACAGCGCCCGCTCATCCTCTGCTTCGGGCGACGGGACATGTGCCGCCCCTCTTTGACCTCCAGCGAGCTCCATGTCCCACGATCCACGACAGCCAGCCCCGGCCCTCCAAGTCCCACGATCCACGACATCCAGCCAGCCACGTTCCACTCGTCGTTGACCTGCCCCGCAACCAGCAGGCCCTCATCGTCGTTGTCATCATGGCCGGGTCGCCTGGTGAGAGGCCCTCAACTTCCTACTCTTTTCCTTTGGCAAGAAACTCATACATGCACTCGTCTGGAACTTTTCCGGATATTTGCACTAGTCTGGAAAATAGTTTACTGAAACTGGTGTCGTCTGAAACTTTTGATAATCTGTTTCAGTTAGTGTTAAGGCATATCTCTCTAGATGTAGTTTTGGTGATTGATGACAACATGTTTGCGGACTAATCGTGTGCTTTGAGCATTTCAGAGATTCATCCTTTGGCACGAGACGATTTCTTTCTCCTCGGAGTGTCATTCAAGACGGTGTAGCTCTTTTGCTTCTTTTTGGTAGACTAGTTTTGTAGGAGTCACCGTACTATCAAGAGGGGGTCCGTTTTGGTAAGGCTAGGGTGGAATCATCACGTACACATCCTCTTTACACCCTCTGAGCCTTTCCGCTTCATTGGAGATCTCTTTCCATTTCTTTGGGCTGTGTCTGGTCCCAGCGGTAGTACCGCTTAGGGGTCACAGGCGGCAGTACCGCTCCGCAGCGGTAGTACCGCCGATGGGTCCTCAGCAGTAGTACCGCTGCGGTACCAGGCCCCTACCGCGTCGACTCGAGGGGTCATTTCTCGTGTCGGATTGTGCGGTACTTTGCAGCGGCAGTAGAGCGGCAGTGCCGCTCATGAGCGGTAGTACCGCCCTACCACCGCGGCAGTACCGCTCGGGTCCGTCTCTCTCCTGCCCTCCAAACTTCACGGTAGTACCGCCCGGGGAGCGGTAGTACCGCTGTTCTCAGCGGTAGTGCCGCTGCCTCCTGCGGTAGTACCGCCCTCTGCGGGGCTGTTTTGGGGGTAACGGTTGGATTGTTCCCCCCACTATATAAGGAGGTCTTCTTCCCCAAAGTTGACCTACCTCTTCCCCCAAAAGCTCCATTGTTGCTCCAAGCTCCATTTTCGCCCGATCTCTCTCCCTAGCCAATCAAACTTGTTGATTTGCTCGGGATTGGTTGAGAAGGCCCCGATCTACACTTCCACCAAGAGAAATTTGATTCCCCCCACTTATCCCTAGCGGATCTTGTTACTCTTGGGTGTTTGAGCACCCTAGACGGTTGAGGTCACCGCGGAGCCATAGTCCATTGTGGTGAAGCTTTGTGGTGTCGTTGGGAGCCTCCAATTAAGTTGTGGAGATTGCCCCAACCTTGTTTGTAAAGGTCCGGTCGCCGCCTTCAAGGGCACCAATAGTGGAATCACGGCATCTCGCATTGTGTGAGGGCGTGAGGAGAATACGGTGGCCCTAGTGGCTTCTTGGGGAGCATTGTGCCTCCACACCGCTCCAACGGAGACGTACTTCCCCTCAAAAGGAAGGAACTTCGGTAACACATCCTCGTCTTCACCGGCTCCACTCTTGGTTATCTCGTCCCTTTACTTTCGCAAGCTTACTTGTGTTAAATCCCTTGCTTGCTTGTGTGCTTGTTGTCATTGCATCATATAGGTTGCTCACTTAGTTGCATATCTAGACAACCTACTTTGATGCAAAGTTTAAATTGGTAAAGAAAAGCTAAAAATTGTTAGTTGCCTATTCACCCCCCTCTAGTCAACTATATCGATCCTTTCAATTGGTATCAGAGCCTCGTCTCTTTATTAAGGACTTTACCGTCCGAAGAGTATGGTTGACGTCGTAGACGGTGTGGAGGAGCACTCCGGTGTGAATCCGGTCTCGTCTACGGGAGATGGGGGAACCGCGGTCTCTCGTGAGGAATTCAATGTGGCGTTGGACACATTGAAAACCTCCATGACTACCGAGGTCGAAAGCATGTTTAATAAATTCTTAGAAGGGCTTAAACTTTCCACCGCACCGTTGAAAGTGGGTGATCCCGCCAACAAGGTGACGGATGCTACCTCCGACAAGGGGGAAGCTACTAGCGAGAAAGCTCCTTCTTCTAGTGGTAAAAATGGCACCGGCATCTTTGCCCATGTGGAACCTCCACTTGTCTATGGTGGACCGCTCCCTTCCACTCATTTGAATCATGCCGGCCCGGCCCCTAAGATTGAGAAGAATGTAGATTTTGATTCTTGGGTCTATCGTTTTAAGCGTCATTTAAATCATGTGAACACTAACCTTTGGAGAATCATTGAAGAAGGTTTCTATCCGCATGACCGAAGTAACTTCACTCCTAGAGAAGTCGTGGATCATCAATTCAATGAGAATGCTCTCTTCATCATCCAAGAAGCAATCCCACCCGAAGATCTTCCTCATCTCCGGCCCTACACCGTGGCCAAAGATGCTTGGCTCCAAGTTGTTTCCCTCTATCGGGGAAGCGCAAGCATTCAACGCTCCAACTATGAAGTGGTGCAAGATGAAGCCGATGAGTTTGCAATGAAAGAAGATGAAGAACCTCGTGAGCTTTTTCGGAGAGTAACCAAACTCGCGGTCTCTCTCCGAGATCATGGAAGTAAGGACACGGATGACAATTGGATCAAGCGCAAATTCCTCAAGGCAATGATGCCCTACCACAAAGCCATGTCCTCCGTCATTCGTCAAAGGCCGGACTTCCACACCTTGTCCTCAAGTGAAGTGTTGGATGAGTTCGTTGCTATGAGCATCTTGGACAAGACCGCCGACAATGCGGTTCTTCGCTCTCAAAGAGTAAAGAAGCCCAACCTTGCTCTAAAGGCCAAGGTTAGTATGGAGGAAGAGGATGAAGAGGAAGAAGAGGAGAGCAACCTCGAAGATACGAAGTATGCCTATCATGAACACATGGCTCTTGCTTCAAGGCAATTTTGGAGCAAGAAGAACACAAGGCCAAACTTCAACAAGAACAATTCAAGTGGCGCAAAGGGCAAGCAACGAGTGAGGACTTGCTTCAATTGTGGCAATGTGAGCCACTTTGTTGCGGAGTGCCCTTACGAGAAGAGGGAAGACAATGGTGGCAAGCTCATCCGAAAGGACAAGGCCAAGTCGTTCCCCAACAAGAGCAACTTCACCAAGAAGACTCCTCCCAAGGCATTGGTGGTACAAGAAGAGTACAATGAGGATGATGACGATGATGAAGATGGTGAGTCGGTTGCCATGGCCTCCGTTGCCATTGCGATGACTCCACGGATGTCTCTCTTCGACTCACCCAATGAGAACATCACCGCCAAGTGCCTCATGGCTAAAGCCACCAACAAGGTAACCCCCAACATCAAAACTACCATCATTAATCATCCTTCTTCGACGGATAGCATTGATGAACATGAGGGGACAAATGTGGAGGAAAATGAGTTTGAGACCTTTATGGGTAAACTCAAGGGTAAATCCAAGAAGCACTTCGTTGCTCTCTTGGAACAACTTGGTGAAGCCAATGACATGATCGAGGCTCACGAAGATACCATCTCTAAGATGGAGGGGCATAGTCGTGACTATGCCGATGAGATTTCGGATCTTTCCAATGCTCTTGACGAAGAGCGTGGTCTTCGTTTGGCTCTTGAGGAGTCATACAACGATGATCATGCTAAGTTAAAGAAAGATCTTGATCATGCTCTTGTTGTGTCTCGTGTGCTAAACTCCGAGAAGGCAAAGCTTGGGGTTGATCTTGCTAGACTCAAAGAGGAGTTTGACATTCTCGACAAGGCTCACAAAGTCTTGAAGGGTGTTCATGCTAGCCTCAAGGAGTCTCATGATCAACTCCAAGTGAAGCTAACTAAGGAGAAAGCCACCTTTCCTCATATGGTGTTAATTGATAATGCAAATGCTACTAACCCTTGTTGTGAGCATGTGCATCTTGTTGAGGAGAATGCTAAGTTGAAGGAGCAACTTGAGAAAGGCCTTGTGTCATGCATACAAGGTGAGAAGAACCTCAACGACCTTTTGAGCAATCAAAAGGAAGTTGTGGCCAAGGAGGGGATTGGGTTCGCACCCAAGCCCAAGAACAAGAAGAAGAATGACAAGACCAAACGACCTCCTCCTCTCAAGCAAACTTTTGTGAAGGAGGGAGAGGGTGCTTCCAAGGAGAAGAAGAACAATGCGAAGGGTGGCGGTGTCAAGAAGGGCAATGCCACCCCTTCCAACAAAGCCGGCGACTTTAATCCTTCTTATGTGCTATGTCGTGCTAGTGATGGGCATGTTTATGCCAAATTTGTTGGTTCTCCTCATGAGTATATTGAATGGTCTATTTGGGTTCCTAAGACCCTTGTTACTAACATCAAAGGACCCATTACAAAATGGGTACCTAAAACCAAGCATTGATCTCTTGTAGGTGTTTGCTTCCGGTGGGGGATCATGGTTGCTCGATAGTGGAGCTACAAATCATATGACCGGAAGCAAGGACTTGGTGGTGGACGTGCACAAGATTCCATCTATGCCCACCAATGTCGAGTGGGGTGATGCCTCGTCTTCTAAGGTATTGGGACTCGGCAAAGTTGTCATTTCTCATGATCTCACGATCGAGAAAGTCATGCTTGTTGAGTCCCTTGCATACAATTTACTTTCCGTTCGTCAACTTGCAATCATGGGTTTTGCCACCTTCTTTGATATTGATACCGTGGCCCTCTTGTGGAGCAAGACTCTTAAAGTAGCCTTTGTTGGGCATGTCGAGAACGGTCTCTATGTGATTAACTTTTCGGAGCGACCCACTAAGACCGCGACATGCCTAATGGCTAAAGTTGACGTGGGATGGCTTTGGCATCGCCGTTTAGCCCATGTCAATATGAGATCTTTGCAAAGTCTTCTCAAGGGGGACCATGTCCGTGGACTAACGAACGTTAGTTTTGCTAAAGATCGTGCTTGCAGTGCTTGTATCGAAGGAAAGCTTCATGAGAAGGCTCACCCTCCCACGACTCTCATTTACTCGAAGAGGCCTTTGGAGCTCCTTCATTTGGATCTCTTTGGGCCTCCATCCTTTGATAGTCTTGGGGGTAGAAGTATTGCTTGGTGATTGTGGATGACTATTCAAGATACACTTGGGTGTATTTCTTCAAGAGGAAGAGTGAGACCCAACAAACCGTCATTGACTTTGCAAATGAAGCCCAACGTCAACACAATGCAAAGATCTTGACAATAAGAAGTGACAACGGCACCGAGTTCAAGAACTACACCTTGGATGAGTTTCTTAGTGATGAGGGGATCAAGCATCAATATTCCGCACCTTACACCCCTCAACAAAACGGTGTTGCGGAGAGGAAGAACCGGACGTTGATGGATGCCGCAAGGACCATGATGGCGGAGTTCAAGTCTCCATACAACTTTTGGGCCGAAGCCATCAACACCGCGTGTCATGCATCCAATCGGCTCTACCTCCGCAAGGGCTTGAACAAGACTCCATATGAGATACTCACCGGTAACAAGCCCAACCTCAAGTACTTTCGGGTGTTCGGGTGTAAGTGTTTCATTCTCAAGAAAGGTGTTCGGTTGTCTAAATTTGAGGCTAGAGCTTATGAGGGCATATTTGTTGGTTATGCTACAAACTCTCATGCTTACCGTGTCCTCAATAAATCCACGGGACTTATTGAGGAGACGTGTAACGTGGAGTTTGATGAGAATAACGGCTCCCAAGTGGAGCAAAGTGGCACTTGTGATGTAGGTGATGAAATTCCTCCTCAAGCCATAAGAAGAATGGGTGTTGGTTTTATCCTACCCATTGAGGAACCCCTTGTGGCCGAAGGAGAAGGACAATGCTCCACTCAAGTGGAGCCATCACCAACCCAAGGCCCACACGCTTCCGAAGAACAAAGTGAAGGCCCTCAACCTCATGAACAAGACCAAGGGCAAGATCATGCTCAAGACGGTGGTGACACACCAAGTGATGCCCAAGGTCAAGTTCTCTCCTCCGAGCAAGTTCAAGATCAAGAACAAGCTCAAGACGGCGCTCAAGATGATCAAGTGACCGCTCCTCAACTCACCACCGAGGAGGAATTGGAGCGTCGTGCCGCCAAGATTGCTTCCAAGCTCTCCACCAAGGGTCATCTCATGAAGAATGTGCTTGGAAGCATTCAAAAGGGGGTAAGCACTCGTAGACAATTGGCAAACTATTGTGAACATCACGCGTTTGTCTCTTGTGTGGAACCCCAAAAGGTATATGAAGCACTCGAAGATCCGGATTGGCTTAATGCCATGCATGAAGAACTCAACAACTTCGAGTACAACAAGGTGTGGAGATTAGTGCCAAGGCCAACGGGGAACCACAATGTCATTGGAACCAAGTGGATATTCAAGAACAAGCAAGATGCTCATGGGACCATCATCCGCAACAAGGCACGATTGGTGGCACAAGGCTACTCCCAAGTCGAGGGTATCGACTACGGTGAAACCTTTGCTCCCGTTGCTCGCCTTGAATCTATTCGTTTGTTGATTGCTTATGCTTCTCATCACAACTTTAAGTTGCAACAAATGGATGTGAAGAGTGCTTTTCTTAATGGTCCTATTAATGAGTTGGTTTATGTCAAGCAACCCCCCGGGTTCGAGGATCCCTACTTTCCCGATCATGTGTATCAACTCGATAAGGCACTCTATGGCCTTAAACAAGCCCCACGTGCGTGGTATGACCACCTTACCGAGTTGTTACAAGATCGTGGGTTTGAAGTTGGGCTAATCGACCCCACTCTTTTTACTAAGAAGGTCAAAGGGGAGTTGTTTGTGTGCCAACTATATGTTGATGACATTATCTTTGGTTCCCCTAACAAAGCTTTCAATGAGGAATTTGCCGCACTCATGACCTCAAAGTTCAAGATGTCTTCCATGGGAGAGTTGAAGTTCTTTCTCGGTTTCGAAGTAAAGCAAAGAAGAGAAGGAACCTTCATCAACCAAGCCAAATACACTCAAGACATGCTCAAGAGATTCAAGCTAAGTGATGTCAAGCCGGCGTCCACTCCAATGCCCACCAAGTGCCAACTTGACATCGATCCCAATGGTAAAGCGGTGGATCAAAAGGTATATCGCTCCATGATTGGTTCCTTACTTTACCTTTGTGCATCTAGACCGGATATCATGTTGAGTGTGGGAATTTGTGCACGTTTTCAAGCCGCACCTAAGGAAAGCCACTTTGTGGCGGTCAAGCGAATCTTTCGATATTTGGCTCATACCCCAAACTTTGGCTTATGGTACCCAAGAGGAGCAAACTTCAAGCTTGTAGGGTATTCGGACTCCGATTGGGCGGGAGACAAAGTGGATAGGAAGTCCACTTCCGGAGGGTGCCAATTCCTTGGTTGCTCTTTGGTAAGTTGGTCTTCTAAAAAGCAAAGTTGTGTGTCTCTCTCGTCCACCGAAGCGGAGTATGTGGCGGCCGGCAGTTGTTGTGCACAACTCTTATGGATGAGGCAAACTTTAAAGGATTACGGTGTCATTTGTGACAAAGTGCCTCTTTGGTGTGACAATGAAAGTGCCATCAAGATTTCTCTCAACCCGGTGCAACACTTCAAGACGAAGCATATTGAGATTCGGTATCACTTCATCCGGGATCATATTAGGCGAGGGGAGATCGAGCTCAACTATGTCAACACTCATGATAACCTTGCAGATATTTTCACGAAGCCGTTGGATGAAGCAAGATTTCGCGAGTTAAGGCATGAGCTAAATATCATTGATTCGAGCAATGTTGCTTGAACACTTGCACTCCCCACCATACTCAACTTGTTATCTTGTTTAGGTGTAGGCATGGACATAGGGGGAGTGTTGTTCTCTTAATGAACTCTCCCTCCCCTTATTATGCATAAATTGATCAACTCTTTCACATTAGCCATTTTTGATGGTACTTGTGCTTCAAAGACGAGTTTTGGTCATGGGCCCAAGGATAATTCTTCGCGGTGCCATACCAATTGACTCAAACATAGGTGGCTCCGGCCACCGCCCTCTCCTTGGAGAGGTTGTGTCTTGTGGTTGGTCCTCGTTGTCTCTTGCCTTTCTTTCTCTCTGCCTTGTCTTAGTCTCCTCTTCTTGCCTTTTGATTTTCCCTTCTTTTGAGCTAGTCGTTTGGTGTCTAGTCTTTGGGTCTTGCTGGGCAGTACTACCGCTGGTGGTGCGCGGTACTACCGCTTATGTTGACAAGCGGTACTACCGCCCACCCGAGCGGTACTACCGTTGGGGGGCGGGACCAGGGGGTTATGTCGGGGCAGGGGGAGGTTTCTCCTCTCCCATACCCATTCGCACCGCCCCCTCGTTCCTCTTCCTCTCTCCAGCGTCGCCTCGCCGCGGGAGGGCTCCGGCGGGCCGCCGTCTCCGGGCCATCCCTCTCCATTCCCTTTGGTGGAGTCGATCCCCACCTCGTCCTCTTGCCATGGATGCCGGTATTGCCCTTGTTCCTTCTCTCTTTTTGTCTAGTTCTCAGATCTAGCGTTTTTGGGGCGATAGTGGTTGCATCTCTCGATTTTTGGCTAAATCCCGGCTTGAGTAGTTTGGAGAAGGCGTCTAGACTGTGTGGATTAAGTTTTGGTAGGAGTATTTTTGAATTTGGCAGTCCGGTAGTGCCGGATCTGACCACGGCAGTAGGAACCGCCGTTTCCCAGTCTTGAGCGGTACTACCGCTCCCACTGGAGCGGTACTACCGCTCGTGCGGTACTGTCGCCTATGGCCAGCGGTACTACCGCTGCTTGCCCGATTCCATCATTTTCCTACCACTGTTTGATCCATGTTGTTTTGTTTGGAGGCTTATGCTCTTTCTTTCGTGTTGGCTCTTCTGTTCGTGTGTTTGGTTCCAGGTGATGAACATCCTGAGCAGCAAGTCCGCCGTGTCAACCCCGGTCGTGCAACATCAAAGCGCTACCGCACCTCTGAGTCAGCAGGTGCTTCCTCAAGTGCGGCACCTCCGCCTCAACTCCAGAAGAAACCTGCCAACAGGCCGAAGCCAAGGGGCAAGACTGTGACTGAGTTGTCTGCCAAGGAGTTCTGGGAAAGGCGTCGCCGCAACCCCTATGCGGAAGACCAAGAACCCAATTTGGTCAACCGCCCGTTCTGGAACCGCTTTCAGTTTGCCATCTACTTTGATGTGATCAAGGCCAAGAAGAATCTCTATGTTGATGTTCGCTCCATCGACACGGATGCCATGGAAAAGGATCCTGAGTACTTTGGTGAAGCTCTTCAGATGTGTTCTCAGCTAAACATTCTCAGAATCATGCAGTTCAACAAGGACTTTGATGCAGATTTGGTGGCTCAATTCTATGCTACTGTCCATCTTGGCACTGATGAAGAAAGGACTCTGACCTGGATGACAAATGGCAAGTTACTGTCTGTCAAGTGGAAGGCCTTCATGGAGTTACTTGAGGTGGAAGATCACGGGCTTGAGACTCCTGTCGGCTTTCGCCCTCACCGCAATGTCAACTCCACTCACAAGCAAGCCCTCTGGCCCTACTGCACTGTGAAGGTTCACCCTGTGACTAAGAAGGAAACCTATGAGCTGTCTACCTTACCTGGACATCCTTCATCGTGTCTTTCGAGAGACCCTCTTCCCTCGCATCGGGAATCTGGATATGGTCCACTCCTATCTCGTGGATATGCTTCTCTTCTGCCAGCATGAGAAGGAAGCAAACACTGGCGAGTCCCTGGACATTTCTCATGTTATGTGGTCTGAACTTCTCACTGCCATTTCTGAGCGCAAGTGCCCGATCTATGGTCCGTTCATCATGCTGCTCATTGAGAAGGCCTGGGCACGTGTCTATCCCCAGGTGATGCTGGAAACTGGAGAATTGGTTTCTCATGAGATCAAGCGTCTGAGGAAGAAGGACAATTGGGGCACCCCAGCCCCTAAATCCGGGGGTCCATCTACTGCTGCTGACATGGAGACCGAGGACGGGGCTGAGGCCGATGATGACGATGAGGATTATGAGCCTTCTGGGACAGAGCCCTCTTGGGCAAAGAAGATCAAGCGCAAGATGAAGAAGCTCTTCTGCATGGAGTCTCATGGTCAGTACATGACTCATGTGGCTGAGAAGAAGGCCAGGGGGCGTCACAAGGAGCTCATGCGTCAGCTGGGTGCGACCGTTGTCAGTGGGTCTGAGGGCCAGATCACTGAGGAAGAGGAGTGGATTCAGCAGCACTGTCCGTGGACCGATTCCGACACCGAGCAGTTTCCGACTGAGGATGGCAGTGCAGATGACCCTGCCAGGATGTGATGAGAGAGCTCCTCAGTTTGCCTTCACCTGGAGCCGTAGCGTCGCTCTTTGCCCTTTTGGTGTCTCGATGCCAAAGGGGGAGAGAGCTTAGGGATTTGTGCTTTATGGTGTCGTCGTTTCGTCGTTTTCTTTGTAGTGTCGTTGTGTTTTCTCGCCATTTGCTTTGTTTGGTTTTGTGCCAGTGAGACCTAAGTTCCAGACATATGGTGTAAGACATATGCTACCTTATCTTTATCTATGTCTTTCTAGTACTTTGGTATCTTATGAGTTGCTTGTCTATCCTGTTATATTACCTGCTCTCATGTATCCTATGCTTAGGTTGTTGGACTATAAAATATAGGGGGAGTGTTGATCCTAATGTGTGTGTCCTACATTCCAAAGGCACTACTAACTAGGTGCACACATTCAGGGGGAGCCCGTCTATATTTTGTAGTTCTAAGTATCTTTACTTTCATGATATATCCTTGTGCAAATCCCTGGTTGTCATCAATCCACCAAAAAGGGGGAGATTGTTAAGGCATATCTCTCTAGATGTAGTTTTGGTGATTGATGACAACATGTTTGCGGACTAATCGTGTGCTTTGAGCATTTCAGAGATTCATCCTTTGGCACGAGACGATTTCTTTCTCCTCGGAGTGTCATTCAAGACGGTGTAGCTCTTTCGCTTCTTTTTGGTGGACTAGTTTCATAGGAGTCACCGTACTATCAAGAGGGGGTCCGTTTTGGTAAGGCTAGGGTGGAATCATCACGTACACATCCTCTTTACACCCTCTGAGCCTTTCCGCTTCATTGGAGATCTCTTTCCCTTTCTTTGGGCTGTGTCTGGCCCCAGCGGTAGTACCGTAGTACCCAGCGGTAGTACCGCTTAGGGGTCACAGGCGGCAGTACCGCTCCGCAGCAGTAGTACCGCCGGTGGGTCCTCAGCTGTAGTACCGCTGTGGTACCAGGCCCCTACCCCGTCGACTCGAGGGGTCTTTTCTCGTGTCGGATTGTGCTGTACTTTGCAGCGGCAGTAGAGCGGCAGTGCCGGTCATGAGCGGTAGTACCGCCCTACCACCGCGGCAGTACCGCTCGGGTTCGTCTCTCTCCTTGCCCTCCTTTATTCACGGTAGTACCGCCCGAGGGAGCGGTAGTCCCGCTGTTCTCAGCGGTAGTCCCGCTGCCTCCTGCGGTAGTACCGCCCTCTGCGGGGTTGTTTTGGGGGGTAACAGTTGGATTGTTCCCCCACTATATAAGGAGGTCTTCTTCCCCAAAGTTGACCCACCTCTTCCCCCAAAAGCTCCATTGTTGCTCCAAGCTCCATTTTCGCCCGATCTCTCTCCCTAGCCAATCAAACTTGTTGATTTGCTCGGGATTGGTTGAGAAGGCCCCGATCTACACTTCCACCAAGAGAAATTTGATTCCCCCCACTTATCCCTAGCGGATCTTGTTACTCTTGGGTGTTTGAGCACCCTAGACGGTTGAGGTCACCGCGGAGCCATAGTCCATTGTGGTGAAGCTTTGTGGTGTCGTTGGGAGCCTCCAATTAAGTTGTGGAGATTGCCCCAACCTTGTTTGTAAAGGTCCGGTCGCCGCCTTCAAGGGCACCAATAGTGGAATCACGGCATCTCGCATTGTGTGAGGGCGTGAGGAGAATACGGTGGCCCTAGTGGCTTCTTGGGGAGCATTGTGCCTCCACACCGCTCCAACGGAGACGTACTTCCCCTCAAAAGGAAGGAACTTCGGTAACACATCCTCGTCTTCACCGGCTCCACTCTTGGTTATCTCGTCCCTTTACTTTCGCAAGCTTACTTGTGTTAAATCCCTTGCTTGCTTGTGTGCTTGTTGTCATTGCATCATATAGGTTGCTCACTTAGTTGCATATCTAGACAACCTACTTTGATGCAAAGTTTAAATTGGTAAAGGAAAGCTAAAAATTGTTAGTTGCCTATTCACCCCCCCTCTAGTCAACTATATCGATCCTTTCAGTTAGGATCTATGACTTGGACATAGTCTGGACTGCTGTAGTAGGATTATAGAAATCAGTAAAAGTTGTTGAATCGAATCAGTAGGTGCTCAACAGGAACGACATTATGCATGTTGGATTTATGGACCGATGCTAGTGGAAAGCCCAAATTAGTATCAGTTCAGTCTGAACCCAAGTCATTTTCGTAAGCACAAAATCTGCACTGAACCTGGATATTTAGGGGCCGGTCGTTCGATATTTGGTTGGGAATCAACATGGTGTGCTAGGCCATGTTGCAGACCGACAATGATGTTGCTGGTTCTCTGTATGCCCCATGTGTGTGCTTCAAACTGCTTCTTTGGGTTGAACTGATCGATCGTGAGCTTTATAAATAGGTCAAACTACTTCACTATGTGTGCTTCAAACTGCTAGTTCTCTGTATGCCGTGTGTGTGTGCTTCATACATATCCCATTCCATTGTTAACAAACACCATGATTCTGCTTGCAGCACCCACCCAAGTCCTTTATTTTTCTAATCAATCTACTGTCTCTATACATGCTTTCATCCATCCCTGTATCTTTGCATGATTAAATTCTTTCTGCTTGCTCAAAACATGTTCAACTGCATATGCTTCATTTCCACCTTTTTTACCTGATGAAAAAATTACTGATTGACCCTCCTCCTCTTCCTCCTATTTGTTTAACTTTTTTGCAGGCCTTGAGGTTAAGCCTAACCAGTCCGTCAAGGTTTCACCTGATGACAAGCACTTTCTCCATCTCTCCCAGGTCTGCTGCTGTTGCTGCCTTGTGCTCAACATTTAATGTGTAACTGCTGCCAGTGTGGTGAAAATGGAGATGCATGTCTAACTGCTTCACATGCTTAATCTAATTTAATGTGTAAAATGGTAGGCAAATGCTGTTGCAAAGATATCAGTGGTATATGTGCATGCATTTGGCAATATGATTTCACATCTGTGTTTGAACATTAACCATACAGATTATGGTGCTGTTAATTTGATGCACTTGAATGAGTGCTTGTTGTTGATATTTTGTTAAATGAGCATTAACCCCAAACAAGATGCATTAACTATTTTAAAGTGGAATCTGGCATACATAATCTGGTAAAGTAAAACTGACCAGTAGTGTGACTAGCTGTCTAAGTGCACTTACACTCAAATAGGCCGTAACATGGATACCACGTGTAATTTACTGATGCGAATGCTACTGTCTTTTTTCATATATGTGAAATGTGAATGTGATATCTGCATTATGTGTATCAAGTTTAATGGTATGTCAAGTCACGTGTGCTGCTCAGTGTATTGTATTTATGGAATTCTTTGTGGTGCACTAGATGAAGTCTAAGGGAACACCAGATGAGACTCCGGCTATTGCAACAACAGAATGCCCACTTGCAGAGAAGGGATCCAAATCAATCGGCCCTTAATGGTGCTATGAACTCTGATGTATTAGTCAACATGGCAGCCCTGCAGCAGCAGTTTCAGTCAAGAAACCAGCAAGTTGTAATGCATACTGTCTTCTGTAACTCATTTCTATTCACAGTTTCTCTGCACCTTTTTGCTGTTTCCTAATAATCCTAATATTCTACTCATTTTGGCTGCTATTTAAGGTCAAACTGTTGTACTGTTAAGTGTTAGTTGATGGTTGATTAACTCCTAGTAGCAACCAAACAATTTGGAATTTAAACCACAATGCGATTTGAATTCTTCAATCTTGTTTTTTTCAATTGATGACAGCCATCTTGCACCATACTATAAAATGATGGACCAGCAACTAGCTGATTGTCAGTCCATTCTTGCTAGATGTGTTGTTGTTTTTCTTGTTGTAAGATAAGATGGTGGCATCACATATCATCCTATGTTGTTGTACTAGTTCCTGAAGTGGAACAGGGGAATGAGATATGTGTTGTGACTTGTGACTGCTTACTACTAGATGTATACGTGCAGCTAGCTAATAACCTAGCAGTACTAGTAAAAATATACATGAGTAATTCCCTCCCTATCCCTTGTGATTAATTCTAGGTCTATACATATGCCATCTCTGTGTGGCAACATATGCACCATATCTCATTCATAGTGTGATGTTTCCAGCAGGTGCCTGTTTTCATTTGCTATTCATTTGCTAGTGAATATCTCATTTTTTCTAGCTCTGGCAACATATGAGATTCCAGGTCTATACAAATGCCATCTCGTTTACATTTAGAATTGTCTGATGTTAATGATGAGGATATACTTGAAACCTGGCCTGTCATTTTTAGTAAATATTACATCATCAAAGTTGTTTTATGCATGATGTTGGTAACTGTATACTCTCTCCTAACAATTTTATTACTTGTTGTATGCATGCTGATTGGAGCCTATTTTTTCCCTTTAAAAGCCTATTTTTTGGTATCAGGTGCTCATTGAGCTGTCTAAGAACAAGCAGATCATCATTTCACCATCTTCGGCCGCCCAAGGGTATGTCATCTCTTTGGCCTCTTCCAGCACTGTCTTCTTTGTTCCTGACTACAAAAATTGATGCATGTGCTGTGTTCTAAAGTGGAAAATCACTGGTAGCTAGTACTGTCCATCTGTTCTGTTAACTTGCACTGTGCTGGTACTTATCGTTTGCAAAATATATCAGTTTTCGCTGTTATGAGAATGGTATGCATGGTTTCCTGTTAAATTTAAAGTTCTGCAACAAATTTTCATCGTTATGAGAATTTTGTATTCACGGATTCACTTGATTATGTTTCTAACTTTTCATAATTTATTATTTACAGATGCTGGACTTCATTATTCAAAAGTTAGGTGTACATGAGCTGTAGGAAGAAGAATCCTGAAGAAAAACCACACCCAGAACGTGTTCTAGCTCACTAGAGCTAGTTATGTGTATATTTAGTTGTATTTTATAGTTGAATACCATTACTATGTAGTTTGCTTGGCTGTTGTAATATACTATCTCAGTTTTGGGTGTACAGGGTTGTAATGTACTTTGCTTGGCTGATGTATGGAATATTATGCCTTATTGGCTCTTTTTGAATCAAATTACTTAATTGCAAAAATATAGAACTGACTTGTGGTAATTGGTTCCCATTTGACTAGTGGGACCTACTTTAAAATTTAAAAGAAACAAAAGAAAACTGACAAATGGGCTGGAAAAAGGCCGAGGCCCAAAAAATCTGGACAAAATAAAAGTTTGTTGGGCTTGGCCCATGTGGTTGACCAAACTTGAAAGGAAAAAAACAATAAATAGGCTGAATTGATGGGCTCGGCCCATTTAGACACCTAATCTTACCGGGCTGATTCTTGTCAACGACCTTTTCATTTGGTCGCAATTTTGCCACGTCAGCTTGCCACGTCGGTTCCGACGTGGCCTGGGCAGACAGCCAGTGACCAAAACAAAAGGTCGTTGAACTAGTGACCTTCTGTTTTGGTTGTGGATTTCACGACCTTCTCACAGAGAAGGTCGTTAATTTCAGTTTACAACCGCCAACTTTTGACCTTCTGTTTTTGGTCACAAAAAGGTCGCAAATGAAAAACAATGACCTTTTAATGGCCAATAGTGATGGTCGCAAGTTGACATATTTCTTGTAGTGTGTCGGTGTCAAAACCGGCGGATCTCGGGTAGGGGGTCCCGAACTGTGCGTCTAGGATCGATGGTAATAGGAGACGGGGGACAAAATGTTTACCCAGGCTGGTAATACCCTACTTCCTGCTTGATTGATCTTGATGAATATGAGTGTTACAAAAGTTGATCTACCACAAGATCGTAATGGCTAAACCCTAGAAGTCTAGCCTATGTGAATATGGTAATGAGTGTCCCTATCCGGACTACGCTCTCCGGTTTATATAGACACCGGAGAGATCTAGGGTTACATGGAGTCGGTTACATCAAAGGGAATCTTCATAGTCGGTCGCCAAGCTTGCCTTCCACGCCAAGTAGAGTCCAGTCCGGACACGGGTATAGTCTTCGGCCTTCATGTCTTCACAGCCCATCAGTCCGGCCCATGGCTAACAGGCCGGACGCCCGAGGACTCCTTAGTCCAGGACTCCCTCAGTAGCCCCTGAACCTGGCTTCAATGACGAGGAGTCCGGCGCGCTGATTTGTCTTCGGCATTGCAACGAGGGTTCCCTCCTTCCGAACTCTGGAATAGTATTCAGATGTAGTAAGTATATCCGGACCCTTGTATGTAATTGCAGAGAATATAATATTCCACAAGTCCGACCTGCTGACAACTGTTTACGGCATTGCATTACGCCTGCCCGGTTTATTATTTCCAACCGTTGGCTAGCCCCTCGCCCCACGTCTCGGGACGCGGTTTTACCGGCACGTCTTGTCAAAGCAGGGATCGTGTCCCTTATTCACGGGATTTTCAATAATGCAGGCGTGGGTAACCCAACCATCCCCCGGGTACAACTCTTTGAGGATAGGTAAGTTTCGAGACCCAGGAGGAGACGCTCAATATTCTGGGTCTTTATATAGGGACCCAGACTTGTCTTTTTCTTCTGCCCTTGCTTCTTCCTCAACCCCAGCCACCTCGAGTTCTAGCCCTCGGGTTCCAATCACCACCAGCCTCAATCATGTCCGGGTCCAGCCGTTTAGGCCGGTGGGTGGCTTCTTCTGTCACGGAGGAGGATATTGCGAAGCTCCGCGTGGCGAGGTATCTGACCCCAGAAATCCTTCATCGGCTTCCCGCAAAGCGGCAGGTTATTCCCACCCCCAAATCTGGCGAGAGGGTAGTATTGTTGGAAATATGCCCTAGAGGCAATAATAAATGGTTATTATTATATTTCTTTGTTCATGGTAATTGTCTATTATTCATGCTATAATTGTATTGTCCGGAAATCGTGATACATGTGTGAATACATAGACCACAACCTGTCCCTAGTAAGCCTCTAGTTGACTAGCTCGTTGATCAACAGATAGTCATGGTTTCCTGACTATGGACATTGGATGTCATTGATAACGGGATCACATCATTAGGAGAATGATGTGATGGACAAGACCCAATCCTAAGCATAGCATAAAAGATCGTGTAGTTTCGTTTGCTAGAGCTTTTCCAATGTCAAGTATCTTTTCCTTAGACCATGAGATCGTGCAACTCCCGGATACCGTAGGAGTGCTTTGGGTGTGCCAAACGTCACAACGTAACTGGGTGACTATAAAGGTGCATTACGGGTATCTCCGAAAGTGTCTGTTGGGTTGGCACGGATCGAGACTGGGATTTGTCACTCCGTGTGACGGAGAGGTATCTCTGGGCCCACTCGGTAATGCATCATCATAATGAGCTCAATATGACTAAGGCGTTAGTCACGGGATCATGCATTGCGGTACGAGTAAAGAGACTTGCCGGTAACGAGATTGAACAAGGTATTGGGATACCGACGATCGAATCTCGGGCAAGTAACATACCGATTGACAAAGGGAATTGCATACGGATTGATTGAATCCTCGACACCGTGGTTCATCCGATGATATCATCGTGGAACATGTGGGAGCCAACATGGGTATCCAGATCCCGCTGTTGGTTATTGACCGGAGAGGCGTCTCGGTCATGTCTGCATGTCTCCCGAACCCGTAGGGTCTACACACTTAAGGTCCGGTGACGCTAGGGTTGTAGAGATATATGTATGCGGAAACCCGAAAGTTGTTCGGAGTCCCGGATGAGATCCCGGACGTCACGAGAGGTTCCGGAATGGTCCGGAGGTAAAGATTTATATATGGGAAGTCTTATTTTGGTCGCCGGAAAAGTTTCGCGCTTTATCGGTATTGTACCGGGAGTGCCGAAAGGGGTCCGGGGGTCCACCAAGGGGGTCCACCAGCCCCGGGGGGCCACATGGGCTGTAAGGGGTGCGCCTTGGCCTATATGGGCCAAGGGCACCAGCCCCAAGAGGCCCATGCGCAAGAGATAAGAAAGAAGGGAGAGTCCTAAAGGGGGAAGGCACCTCCGAGGTGCCTTGGGGGGGAAGGACTCCCCCCTGGCCGCACCCTTCCTTGAAGGAAGGGGCAAGGCTGCGCCCCCCCCTCTCCCTTGGCCCTATATATAGTGGGGGGAAGGGAGGGCAGCAACATCTAAGCCTTGGGCGCCTCCCTCCTCCCCTGCAACACCTCTCTCTCTCTCGCAGAAGCTCGGCGAAGCCCTGCCGGAGACCCGCTACATCCACCACCACGCCGTCGTGCTGTTGGATCTCCATCAACCTCTCCTTCCCCCTTGCTGGATCAAGAAGGAGGAGACGTCGCTGCACCGTACGTGTGTTGAACGCGGAGGTGCCGTCCGTTCGGCACTCGGTCATCGGTGATTTGGATCACGGCGAGTACGACTCCGTCATCCACGTTCATTGGAACGCTTCCGCTCGCGATCTACAAGGGTATGTAGATCCACTCCTTTCCCCTCGTTGCTAGTAGACTCCATAGATGCATCTTGGTGAGCGTAGGAAAATTTTAAATTATGCTACGATTCCCAACAGTGGCATCATGAGCCAGGCCTATGCGTAGTTACTATGCACGAGTAGAACACAAAGAAGTTGTGGGCGTTGATGTTGCCAATTCTTCTTGCCGCTACTAGTCGTTTCTTGTTTCGGCGGCATTGTAGGATGAAGCGGCCCGGACCGACCTTACACGTACGCTTACGTGAGACAGGTTCCACCGATTGACATGCACTAGTTGCATAAGGTGGCTAGCGGGTGTCTGTCTCTCCTACTTTAGTCGGAACGGATTCGATGAAAAGGGTCCTTATGAAGGGTAAATAGAAATTGGCAAATCACGTTGTGGTCATACGTAGGTAAGAAAACGTTCTTGTTAGAAACCTACAAACCACGTAAAACTTGCAACAACAATTAGAGGACGTCTAACTTGTTTTTGCAGCAAGTGATATATGTGATATGATATGGCCAGAAGATGTGATGAATGATATATGTGATGTATGAGATTGATCATATTCTTGTAATAGGAATCACGACTTGCATGTCGATGAGTATGACAACCGGCAGGAGCCATAGGAGTTGTCTTTATTATTTTGCATGACCTGCGTGTCATTGAATAACGCCATGTAATTTACTTTACTTTGTTGCTAAACGCGTTAGCCATACAAGTAGAAGTAATCATTGGCGTGACGACTTCATGAAGACACAATGATGGAGATCATGATGATGGAGATCATGGTGTCATGCCGGTGACGAAGATGATCATGGTGCCCCGAAGATGGAGATCAAAGGAGCATGATGATATTGGCCATATCATGTCACTATATGATTGCATGTGATGTTTATCATGTTTTTGCATCTTATTTGCTTAGAACGACGGTAGTAAGTAAGATGATCCCTTATAATAATTTCAAGAAAGTGTTCACCCTAACTGTGCACCGTTGCGAAGGTTCGTTGTTTCGAAGCACCACGTGATGATCGGGTGTGATAGATCTAACGTTCGAATACAACGGGTGTTGACGAGCCTAGCATGTACAGACATGGCCTCGGAACACACGCAATACACTTAGGTTGACTTGACGAGCCTAGCATGTACAGACATGGCCTCGGAACACGGAGGACCGAAAGGTCGAGCATGAGTCGTATAGAAGATACGATCAACATGGAGATGTTCACCGATCTTGACTAGTCCGTCTCACGTGATGATCGGACACGGCCTAGTTGAACTCGGATCATGTTTCACTTAGATGACGAGAGGGATGTCTATCTGAGTGGGAGTTCATTAAATAATTTGATTATATGAACTTAATTATCATGAACTTAGTCTAAAATCTTTACACTATGTATTGTAGATCAAATGGCCCACGTTGTCCTCAATTTCAACGCGTTCCTAGAGAAAACCAAGCTGAAAGATGATGGCAGCAACTATACGGACTGGGTCCGGAACCTGAGGATCATCCTCATAGCAGCCAAGAAAGATTATGTCTTAGAAGCACCGCTAGGTGAAGCACCAATCCCTGAGAACCAAGACGTTATGAACGCTTGGCAGCAGCGTGCTGATGATTACTCCCTCGTTCAGTGCGGCATGCTTTACAGCTTAGAACCGGGTCTCCAAAAGCGTTTTGAGAAACATGGAGCATATGAGATGTTCGAGGAGCTGAAACTGGTTTTTCAAGCTCATGCCCGGGTCGAGAGATATGATGTCTCCGACAAGTTCTTCAGCTGTAAAATGGAGGAGAACAGTTCTGTTAGTGAGCACATACTCAGAATGTCTGGGTTGCACAACCGCTTGTCTCAGCTGGGAGTTAATCTCCCGGATGACGCGGTCATTGACAGAATCCTCCAGTCGCTTCCACCAAGCTACAAGAGCTTTGTGATGAACTACAATATGCAGGGGATGGAAAAGACCATTCCCGAGGTATATTCAATGCTGAAATCAGCTGAGGTAGAGATCAGAAAAGAACATCAAGTGTTGATGGTGAATAAAACCACTAAGTTCAAGAAGGGCAAGGGTAAGAAGAACTTCAAGAAGGACGGCAAGGGAGTTGCCGCGCCCGGTAAGCCAGTTACCGGGAAGAAGTCAAAGAATGGACCCAAGCCCGAGACTGAGTGCTTTTACTGCAAGGGAAGTGGTCACTGGAAGCGGAACTGCCCCAAATATTTAGCGGACAAGAAGAAGGCCGGCAACACCCAAGGTATATGTGATATACAAGTAATTGATGTGTACCTTACCAGTACTCGTAGTAGCTCCTGGGTATTTGATACCGGTGCGGTTGCTCATATTTGTAACTCAAAACAGGAACTACGGAATAAACGGAGACTGGCAAAGGACGAGGTGACGATGCGCGTCGGGAATGGTTCCAAGGTCGATGTGATCGCCGTCGGCACGCTACCTCTGCATCTACCCACGGGATTAGTTTTAAACCTCAATAATTGTTATTTAGTGCCAGCTTTGAGCATGAACATTGTATCTGGATCTCGTTTAATTCGAGATGGCTACTCATTTAAATCTGAGAATAATGGTTGTTCTATTTATTTGAGAGATATGTTTTATGGTCATGCCCCGCTGGTCAATGGTTTATTTTTGATAAATCTCGAACGTGATGTTACACATGTTCATAGTGTGAATACCAAAAGATGTAAAGTTGATAACGATAGTCCCACATACTTGTGGCACTGCCGCCTTGGTCACATTGGTGTCAAGCGCATGAAGAAGCTCCATGCAGATGGACTTTTGGAGTCTCTTGATTACGAATCATTTGACACGTGCGAACCATGCCTCATGGGTAAGATGACCAAGACTCCGTTCTCCGGAACAATGGAGCGAGCAACCAACTTATTGGAAATCATACATACCGATGTGTGTGGTCCAATGAGTGTTGAGGCTCGCGGAGGATATCGTTATGTTCTCACTCTCACTGATGATTTAAGTAGATATGGGTATGTCTACCTAATGAAACACAAGTCTGAAACCTTTGAAAAGTTCAAGGAATTTCAGAGTGAGGTTGAGAATCAACGTGACAGGAAAATAAAATTCTTACGATCAGATCGTGGTGGAGAATATTTAAGTCACGAATTTGGTACACACTTAAGGAAATGTGGAATAGTTTCACAACTCACGCCGCCTGGAACACCTCAGAGAAATGGTGTGTCCGAACGTCGTAATCGCACTCTATTGGATATGGTGCGATCTATGATGTCTCTTACCGATTTACCGCTCTCATTTTGGGGTTATGCTTTAGAGACTGCCGCATTCACTTTAAATAGGGCACCGTCTAAATCCGTTGAGACGACACCGTATGAATTATGGTTTGGGAAGAAACCTAAGCTGTCGTTTCTAAAAGTTTGGGGATGCGATGCTTATGTCAAGAAACTTCAACCTGAAAAGCTCGAACCCAAATCGGAAAAATGCGTCTTCATAGGATACCCTAAGGAAACTATTGGGTACACCTTCTACCTCAGATCCGAAGGCAAGATCTTCGTTGCCAAGAACGGGTCCTTTCTAGAGAAGGAGTTTCTCTCGAAAGAATTGAGTGGGAGGAAAGTGGAACTTGATGAGGTGATAGTCACCCCTTCCGAGTCGGAAAATAGCGCAGCGCGGGAAAATGTTCCTGTGGTGCCTACACCGACTGGGGAGGAAGTTAATGATGATGATCATGAAGCTTCGGATCAAGTTGCCACTGAACTTCGTAGGTCCACAAGGACACGTTCCGCACCAGAGTGGTACGGCAACCCTGTCCTTGAAATCATGTTGTTAGACAACGGTGAACCTTCGAACTATGAAGAAGCGATGGCGGGCCCGGATTCCGACAAATGGCTAGAAGCCATGAAATCCGAGATAGAATCCATGTATGAAAACAAAGTATGGACTTTGACTGACTTGCCCGATGAGCGGCGAGCCATAGAAAACAAATGGATCTTTAAGAAGAAGACGGACGCAGATGGTAATGTGACCATCTACAAAGCTCGACTTGTCGCTAAGGGTTATCGACAAGTTCAAGGGGTTGACTACGATGAGACTTTCTCACCCGTAGCGAAGCTGAAGTCCGTCCGAATCATGTTAGCAATTGCCGCATACTATGATTATGAGATATGGCAGATGGACGTCAAAACGGCATTCCTTAACGGCTTCCTTAAGGAAGAGTTGTATATGATGCAGCCGGAAGGTTTTGTCGATCCTAAGAATGCTAACAAAGTATGCAAGCTCCAACGCTCAATCTATGGGCTGGTGCAAGCATCTCGGAGTTGGAACATTCGCTTTGATGAGATGATCAAAGCGTTTGGGTTTACACAGACTTATGGAGAAGCCTGTGTTTACAAGAAAGTGAGTGGGAGCTCTGTAGCATTTCTCATATTATATGTGGATGACATACTATTGATGGGAAATGATATAGAATTCTTGGAAAGTATAAAGGCCTATTTGAATAAGTGTTTTTCAATGAAGGACCTTGGAGAAGCTGCTTATATATTAGGCATCAAAATCTATAGAGATAGATCAAGACGCCTCATTGGTCTTTCACAGAGTACATACCTTGACAAGATATTGAAGAAGTTCAGTATGGATCAGTCCAAGAAGGGGTTCTTGCCTGTATTGCAAGGTGTGCAATTGAGCACGGCTCAATGCCCGACCACGGCAGAAGATATAGAACAGATGAGTGTCATCCCCTATGCCTCGGCCATAGGGTCTATTATGTATGCCATGCTGTGTACCAGACCTGATGTAAACCTTGCCGTAAGTTTGGTAGGAAGGTACCAAAGTAATCCCGGCAAGGAACACTGGACAGCGGTCAAGAATATCCTGAAGTACCTGAAGAGGACTAAGGATATGTTTCTCGTTTATGGAGGTGACGAAGAGCTCGTCGTAAAGGGTTACGTCGACGCTAGCTTCGACACAGATCTGGATGACTCGAAGTCACAGACCGGATACGTGTATATATTGAATAGAGGAGCAGTAAGCTGGTGCAGTTGCAAGCAAAGCGTCGTGGCGGGATCTACATGTGAAGCGGAGTACATGGCAGCCTCGGAGGCAGCACAGGAAGCAGTCTGGATGAAGGAGTTCATTACCGACCTAGGGGTGATTCCCAATGCGTCGGGCCCAATGACTCTCTTTTGTGACAACACTGGAGCTATTGCCCTTGCGAAGGAGCCCAGGTTTCACAGGAAGACCAGACATATCAAGCGTCGCTTCAACTCCATTCGTGAAAGTGTTCAAAATGGAGACATAGATATTTGTAAAGTGCACACGGACCTGAATGTAGCAGATCCGTTGACTAAACCTCTCCCTAGGGCAAAACATGATCAACACCAGGACGCAATGGGTGTTCGATTCATCACAATGTAACTAGATTATTGACTCTAGTGCAAGTGGGAGACTGTTGGAAATATGCCCTAGAGGCAATAATAAATGGTTATTATTATATTTCTTTGTTCATGGTAATTGTCTATTATTCATGCTATAATTGTATTGTCCGGAAATCGTGATACATGTGTGAATACATAGACCACAACCTGTCCCTAGTAAGCCTCTAGTTGACTAGCTCGTTGATCAACAGATAGTCATGGTTTCCTGACTATGGACATTGGATGTCATTGATAACGGGATCACATCATTAGGAGAATGATGTGATGGACAAGACCCAATCCTAAGCATAGCATAAAAGATCGTGTAGTTTCGTTTGCTAGAGCTTTTCCAATGTCAAGTATCTTTTCCTTAGACCATGAGATCGTGCAACTCCCGGATACCGTAGGAGTGCTTTGGGTGTGCCAAACGTCACAACGTAACTGGGTGACTATAAAGGTGCATTACGGGTATCTCCGAAAGTGTCTGTTGGGTTGGCACGGATCGAGACTGGGATTTGTCACTCCGTGTGACGGAGAGGTATCTCTGGGCCCACTCGGTAATGCATCATCATAATGAGCTCAATATGACTAAGGCGTTAGTCACGGGATCATGCATTGCGGTACGAGTAAAGAGACTTGCCGGTAACGAGATTGAACAAGGTATTGGGATACCGACGATCGAATCTCGGGCAAGTAACATACCGATTGACAAAGGGAATTGCATACGGATTGATTGAATCCTCGACACCGTGGTTCATCCGATGATATCATCGTGGAACATGTGGGAGCCAACATGGGTATCCAGATCCCGCTGTTGGTTATTGACCGGAGAGGCGTCTCGGTCATGTCTGCATGTCTCCCGAACCCGTAGGGTCTACACACTTAAGGTCCGGTGACGCTAGGGTTGTAGAGATATATGTATGCGGAAACCCGAAAGTTGTTCGGAGTCCCGGATGAGATCCCGGACGTCACGAGAGGTTCCGGAATGGTCCGGAGGTAAAGATTTATATATGGGAAGTCTTATTTTGGTCGCCGGAAAAGTTTCGCGCTTTATCGGTATTGTACCGGGAGTGCCGAAAGGGGTCCGGGGGTCCACCAAGGGGGTCCACCAGCCCCGGGGGGCCACATGGGCTGTAAGGGGTGCGCCTTGGCCTATATGGGCCAAGGGCACCAGCCCCAAGAGGCCCATGCGCAAGAGATAAGAAAGAAGGGAGAGTCCTAAAGGGGGAAGGCACCTCCGAGGTGCCTTGGGGGGGAAGGACTCCCCCCTGGCCGCACCCTTCCTTGAAGGAAGGGGCAAGGCTGCGCCCCCCCCTCTCCCTTGGCCCTATATATAGTGGGGGGAAGGGAGGGCAGCAACATCTAAGCCTTGGGCGCCTCCCTCCTCCCCTGCAACACCTCTCTCTCTCTCGCAGAAGCTCGGCGAAGCCCTGCCGGAGACCCGCTACATCCACCACCACGCCGTCGTGCTGTTGGATCTCCATCAACCTCTCCTTCCCCCTTGCTGGATCAAGAAGGAGGAGACGTCGCTGCACCGTACGTGTGTTGAACGCGGAGGTGCCGTCCGTTCGGCACTCGGTCATCGGTGATTTGGATCACGGCGAGTACGACTCCGTCATCCACGTTCATTGGAACGCTTCCGCTCGCGATCTACAAGGGTATGTAGATCCACTCCTTTCCCCTCGTTGCTAGTAGACTCCATAGATGCATCTTGGTGAGCGTAGGAAAATTTTAAATTATGCTACGATTCCCAACAGTGGCATCATGAGCCAGGCCTATGCGTAGTTACTATGCACGAGTAGAACACAAAGAAGTTGTGGGCGTTGATGTTGCCAATTCTTCTTGCCGCTACTAGTCGTTTCTTGTTTCGGCGGCATTGTAGGATGAAGCGGCCCGGACCGACCTTACACGTACGCTTACGTGAGACAGGTTCCACCGATTGACATGCACTAGTTGCATAAGGTGGCTAGCGGGTGTCTGTCTCTCCTACTTTAGTCGGAACGGATTCGATGAAAAGGGTCCTTATGAAGGGTAAATAGAAATTGGCAAATCACGTTGTGGTCATACGTAGGTAAGAAAACGTTCTTGTTAGAAACCTACAAACCACGTAAAACTTGCAACAACAATTAGAGGACGTCTAACTTGTTTTTGCAGCAAGTGATATATGTGATATGATATGGCCAGAAGATGTGATGAATGATATATGTGATGTATGAGATTGATCATATTCTTGTAATAGGAATCACGACTTGCATGTCGATGAGTATGACAACCGGCAGGAGCCATAGGAGTTGTCTTTATTATTTTGCATGACCTGCGTGTCATTGAATAACGCCATGTAATTTACTTTACTTTGTTGCTAAACGCGTTAGCCATACAAGTAGAAGTAATCATTGGCGTGACGACTTCATGAAGACACAATGATGGAGATCATGATGATGGAGATCATGGTGTCATGCCGGTGACGAAGATGATCATGGTGCCCCGAAGATGGAGATCAAAGGAGCATGATGATATTGGCCATATCATGTCACTATATGATTGCATGTGATGTTTATCATGTTTTTGCATCTTATTTGCTTAGAACGACGGTAGTAAGTAAGATGATCCCTTATAATAATTTCAAGAAAGTGTTCACCCTAACTGTGCACCGTTGCGAAGGTTCGTTGTTTCGAAGCACCACGTGATGATCGGGTGTGATAGATTCTAACGTTCGAATACAACGGGTGTTGACGAGCCTAGCATGTACAGACATGGCCTCGGAACACACGCAATACACTTAGGTTGACTTGACGAGCCTAGCATGTACAGACATGGCCTCGGAACACGGAGGACCGAAAGGTCGAGCATGAGTCGTATAGAAGATACGATCAACATGGAGATGTTCACCGATCTTGACTAGTCCGTCTCACGTGATGATCGGACACGGCCTAGTTGAACTCGGATCATGTTTCACTTAGATGACGAGAGGGATGTCTATCTGAGTGGGAGTTCATTAAATAATTTGATTATATGAACTTAATTATCATGAACTTAGTCTAAAATCTTTACACTATGTATTGTAGATCAAATGGCCCACGTTGTCCTCAATTTCAACGCGTTCCTAGAGAAAACCAAGCTGAAAGATGATGGCAGCAACTATACGGACTGGGTCCGGAACCTGAGGATCATCCTCATAGCAGCCAAGAAAGATTATGTCTTAGAAGCACCGCTAGGTGAAGCACCAATCCCTGAGAACCAAGACGTTATGAACGCTTGGCAGCAGCGTGCTGATGATTACTCCCTCGTTCAGTGCGGCATGCTTTACAGCTTAGAACCGGGTCTCCAAAAGCGTTTTGAGAAACATGGAGCATATGAGATGTTCGAGGAGCTGAAACTGGTTTTTCAAGCTCATGCCCGGGTCGAGAGATATGATGTCTCCGACAAGTTCTTCAGCTGTAAAATGGAGGAGAACAGTTCTGTTAGTGAGCACATACTCAGAATGTCTGGGTTGCACAACCGCTTGTCTCAGCTGGGAGTTAATCTCCCGGATGACGCGGTCATTGACAGAATCCTCCAGTCGCTTCCACCAAGCTACAAGAGCTTTGTGATGAACTACAATATGCAGGGGATGGAAAAGACCATTCCCGAGGTATATTCAATGCTGAAATCAGCTGAGGTAGAGATCAGAAAAGAACATCAAGTGTTGATGGTGAATAAAACCACTAAGTTCAAGAAGGGCAAGGGTAAGAAGAACTTCAAGAAGGACGGCAAGGGAGTTGCCGCGCCCGGTAAGCCAGTTACCGGGAAGAAGTCAAAGAATGGACCCAAGCCCGAGACTGAGTGCTTTTACTGCAAGGGAAGTGGTCACTGGAAGCGGAACTGCCCCAAATATTTAGCGGACAAGAAGAAGGCCGGCAACACCCAAGGTATATGTGATATACAAGTAATTGATGTGTACCTTACCAGTACTCGTAGTAGCTCCTGGGTATTTGATACCGGTGCGGTTGCTCATATTTGTAACTCAAAACAGGAACTACGGAATAAACGGAGACTGGCAAAGGACGAGGTGACGATGCGCGTCGGGAATGGTTCCAAGGTCGATGTGATCGCCGTCGGCACGCTACCTCTGCATCTACCCACGGGATTAGTTTTAAACCTCAATAATTGTTATTTAGTGCCAGCTTTGAGCATGAACATTGTATCTGGATCTCGTTTAATTCGAGATGGCTACTCATTTAAATCTGAGAATAATGGTTGTTCTATTTATTTGAGAGATATGTTTTATGGTCATGCCCCGCTGGTCAATGGTTTATTTTTGATAAATCTCGAACGTGATGTTACACATGTTCATAGTGTGAATACCAAAAGATGTAAAGTTGATAACGATAGTCCCACATACTTGTGGCACTGCCGCCTTGGTCACATTGGTGTCAAGCGCATGAAGAAGCTCCATGCAGATGGACTTTTGGAGTCTCTTGATTACGAATCATTTGACACGTGCGAACCATGCCTCATGGGTAAGATGACCAAGACTCCGTTCTCCGGAACAATGGAGCGAGCAACCAACTTATTGGAAATCATACATACCGATGTGTGTGGTCCAATGAGTGTTGAGGCTCGCGGAGGATATCGTTATGTTCTCACTCTCACTGATGATTTAAGTAGATATGGGTATGTCTACCTAATGAAACACAAGTCTGAAACCTTTGAAAAGTTCAAGGAATTTCAGAGTGAGGTTGAGAATCAACGTGACAGGAAAATAAAATTCTTACGATCAGATCGTGGTGGAGAATATTTAAGTCACGAATTTGGTACACACTTAAGGAAATGTGGAATAGTTTCACAACTCACGCCGCCTGGAACACCTCAGAGAAATGGTGTGTCCGAACGTCGTAATCGCACTCTATTGGATATGGTGCGATCTATGATGTCTCTTACCGATTTACCGCTCTCATTTTGGGGTTATGCTTTAGAGACTGCCGCATTCACTTTAAATAGGGCACCGTCTAAATCCGTTGAGACGACACCGTATGAATTATGGTTTGGGAAGAAACCTAAGCTGTCGTTTCTAAAAGTTTGGGGATGCGATGCTTATGTCAAGAAACTTCAACCTGAAAAGCTCGAACCCAAATCGGAAAAATGCGTCTTCATAGGATACCCTAAGGAAACTATTGGGTACACCTTCTACCTCAGATCCGAAGGCAAGATCTTCGTTGCCAAGAACGGGTCCTTTCTAGAGAAGGAGTTTCTCTCGAAAGAATTGAGTGGGAGGAAAGTGGAACTTGATGAGGTGATAGTCACCCCTTCCGAGTCGGAAAATAGCGCAGCGCGGGAAAATGTTCCTGTGGTGCCTACACCGACGGGGGAGGAAGTTAATGATGATGATCATGAAGCTTCGGATCAAGTTGCCACTGAACTTCGTAGGTCCACAAGGACACGTTCCGCACCAGAGTGGTACGGCAACCCTGTCCTTGAAATCATGTTGTTAGACAACGGTGAACCTTCGAACTATGAAGAAGCGATGGCGGGCCCGGATTCCGACAAATGGCTAGAAGCCATGAAATCCGAGATAGAATCCATGTATGAAAACAAAGTATGGACTTTGACTGACTTGCCCGATGAGCGGCGAGCCATAGAAAACAAATGGATCTTTAAGAAGAAGACGGACGCAGATGGTAATGTGACCATCTACAAAGCTCGACTTGTCGCTAAGGGTTATCGACAAGTTCAAGGGGTTGACTACGATGAGACTTTCTCACCCGTAGCGAAGCTGAAGTCCGTCCGAATCATGTTAGCAATTGCCGCATACTATGATTATGAGATATGGCAGATGGACGTCAAAACGGCATTCCTTAACGGCTTCCTTAAGGAAGAGTTGTATATGATGCAGCCGGAAGGTTTTGTCGATCCTAAGAATGCTAACAAAGTATGCAAGCTCCAACGCTCAATCTATGGGCTGGTGCAAGCATCTCGGAGTTGGAACATTCGCTTTGATGAGATGATCAAAGCGTTTGGGTTTACACAGACTTATGGAGAAGCCTGTGTTTACAAGAAAGTGAGTGGGAGCTCTGTAGCATTTCTCATATTATATGTGGATGACATACTATTGATGGGAAATGATATAGAATTCTTGGAAAGTATAAAGGCCTATTTGAATAAGTGTTTTTCAATGAAGGACCTTGGAGAAGCTGCTTATATATTAGGCATCAAGATCTATAGAGATAGATCAAGACGCCTCATTGGTCTTTCACAGAGTACATACCTTGACAAGATATTGAAGAAGTTCAGTATGGATCAGTCCAAGAAGGGGTTCTTGCCTGTATTGCAAGGTGTGCAATTGAGCACGGCTCAATGCCCGACCACGGCAGAAGATATAGAAGAGATGAGTGTCATCCCCTATGCCTCGGCCATAGGGTCTATTATGTATGCCATGCTGTGTACCAGACCTGATGTAAACCTTGCCGTAAGTTTGGTAGGAAGGTACCAAAGTAATCCCGGCAAGGAACACTGGACAGCGGTCAAGAATATCCTGAAGTACCTGAAGAGGACTAAGGATATGTTTCTCGTTTATGGAGGTGACGAAGAGCTCGTCGTAAAGGGTTACGTCGACGCTAGCTTCGACACAGATCTGGATGACTCGAAGTCACAGACCGGATACGTGTATATATTGAATAGAGGAGCAGTAAGCTGGTGCAGTTGCAAGCAAAGCGTCGTGGCGGGATCTACATGTGAAGCGGAGTACATGGCAGCCTCGGAGGCAGCACAGGAAGCAGTCTGGATGAAGGAGTTCATTACCGACCTAGGGGTGATTCCCAATGCGTCGGGCCCAATGACTCTCTTTTGTGACAACACTGGAGCTATTGCCCTTGCGAAGGAGCCCAGGTTTCACAGGAAGACCAGACATATCAAGCGTCGCTTCAACTCCATTCGTGAAAGTGTTCAAAATGGAGACATAGATATTTGTAAAGTGCACACGGACCTGAATGTAGCAGATCCGTTGACTAAACCTCTCCCTAGGGCAAAACATGATCAACACCAGGACGCAATGGGTGTTCGATTCATCACAATGTAACTAGATTATTGACTCTAGTGCAAGTGGGAGACTGTTGGAAATATGCCCTAGAGGCAATAATAAATGGTTATTATTATATTTCTTTGTTCATGGTAATTGTCTATTATTCATGCTATAATTGTATTGTCCGGAAATCGTGATACATGTGTGAATACATAGACCACAACCTGTCCCTAGTAAGCCTCTAGTTGACTAGCTCGTTGATCAACAGATAGTCATGGTTTCCTGACTATGGACATTGGATGTCATTGATAACGGGATCACATCATTAGGAGAATGATGTGATGGACAAGACCCAATCCTAAGCATAGCATAAAAGATCGTGTAGTTTCGTTTGCTAGAGCTTTTCCAATGTCAAGTATCTTTTCCTTAGACCATGAGATCGTGCAACTCCCGGATACCGTAGGAGTGCTTTGGGTGTGCCAAACGTCACAACGTAACTGGGTGACTATAAAGGTGCATTACGGGTATCTCCGAAAGTGTCTGTTGGGTTGGCACGGATCGAGACTGGGATTTGTCACTCCGTGTGACGGAGAGGTATCTCTGGGCCCACTCGGTAATGCATCATCATAATGAGCTCAATATGACTAAGGCGTTAGTCACGGGATCATGCATTGCGGTACGAGTAAAGAGACTTGCCGGTAACGAGATTGAACAAGGTATTGGGATACCGACGATCGAATCTCGGGCAAGTAACATACCGATTGACAAAGGGAATTGCATACGGATTGATTGAATCCTCGACACCGTGGTTCATCCGATGATATCATCGTGGAACATGTGGGAGCCAACATGGGTATCCAGATCCCGCTGTTGGTTATTGACCGGAGAGGCGTCTCGGTCATGTCTGCATGTCTCCCGAACCCGTAGGGTCTACACACTTAAGGTCCGGTGACGCTAGGGTTGTAGAGATATATGTATGCGGAAACCCGAAAGTTGTTCGGAGTCCCGGATGAGATCCCGGACGTCACGAGAGGTTCCGGAATGGTCCGGAGGTAAAGATTTATATATGGGAAGTCTTATTTTGGTCGCCGGAAAAGTTTCGCGCTTTATCGGTATTGTACCGGGAGTGCCGAAAGGGGTCCGGGGGTCCACCAAGGGGGTCCACCAGCCCCGGGGGGCCACATGGGCTGTAAGGGGTGCGCCTTGGCCTATATGGGCCAAGGGCACCAGCCCCAAGAGGCCCATGCGCAAGAGATAAGAAAGAAGGGAGAGTCCTAAAGGGGGAAGGCACCTCCGAGGTGCCTTGGGGGGGAAGGACTCCCCCCTGGCCGCACCCTTCCTTGAAGGAAGGGGCAAGGCTGCGCCCCCCCCCCTCTCCCTTGGCCCTATATATAGTGGGGGGAAGGGAGGGCAGCAACATCTAAGCCTTGGGCGCCTCCCTCCTCCCCTGCAACACCTCTCTCTCTCTCTCGCAGAAGCTCGGCGAAGCCCTGCCGGAGACCCGCTACATCCACCACCACGCCGTCGTGCTGTTGGATCTCCATCAACCTCTCCTTCCCCCTTGCTGGATCAAGAAGGAGGAGACGTCGCTGCACCGTACGTGTGTTGAACGCGGAGGTGCCGTCCGTTCGGCACTCGGTCATCGGTGATTTGGATCACGGCGAGTACGACTCCGTCATCCACGTTCATTGGAACGCTTCCGCTCGCGATCTACAAGGGTATGTAGATCCACTCCTTTCCCCTCGTTGCTAGTAGACTCCATAGATGCATCTTGGTGAGCGTAGGAAAATTTTAAATTATGCTACGATTCCCAACAAGTATTTGTGTCCCACTTCCACCATGGGGTAGGGTTCGCACTTAACCCCTTCGTCCGGGGGCTCACGTTCTACTATGGGCTAGATTTTCACGATCTGGCCCCGGACTCTGTTCTTCTCATCTCGACATTTATCGTCACGTGTGAGGCCTTCCTCCGGACTCCTCCGCACTTTGGTTTGTGGCTCAAGACTTTTGACGTGAGGCCGCGGGTGACAGAGGAGGAGCAGGCAGAGTGCGGCAGCGTCGTAATAGGCAAGCTTGCCGACGCGGTTTGGTTTGAAGGATCCTTCGCCGAGTCTTCCGGCATGTGGCAGCAGGGATGGTTTTATATCAACGAGCCGTGGGGCTCCAAGTGGGCGGCTACGCCTGCGTTCCGACCCGGCCCTCCAATTCAGCTTGCTTCATGGATCAATAAGGGATTGGACTGGGGATCCATCAATGAAGTGCAGACTCTGCAAAGTCGCATCCGGAGCTAGCCTTTCCGAGGAGGGTATCGATCTTGTGAACGTCGTTCAAGTAATGCTAGTCAGCCGGACCGTGCCATGTCAGCGGCGGCCTCTCCGTATGTGGGAGTTTAATCCAGAAGGGCGGCGGACTCTTCAGTACTTCTTCGGCACTACGCACGAAGGAATGTGGAAATATATTTCAGGGAGCGAGAGCAATGGCCGGACACCACCGAAGACGTTGGCCTTGACTGCAATCATCCGGACACTTCGGTAAGTATTCAATCTCCGAACACCTTCCATTCAAGCATATCTTGACAAGATACTGAACAATCCATCCCTATACAGGACTGGATAAAGAAAGCGGTGTTAATCTGGTGTCCGGCGCCCCTTCCCGAAGACTCTGCGACCGCCCTGCTGACGAGGATGCTTACTCCGACACCGTACTAGGTGTCTGCAGAGGGGGGCGAGAGTGGGGAGCCCAGAGGTGATGCCCGCCCTGAGGATGAATTAGACTCTGTGTTTGGGGAAACCGAAACCCTTTTGCCCAGGGGCAAAGGTGTAGAGGGGGCCCTCCATGGCAAGAAGAGGGCCGCTTCCGGAGGTCAGGAGGGGGAACCTTCCAAGAAAGGGAAAACGCCATTGTCGGGCGGCTTGGGCCGGGCAAGCGATGTCGATGTAAAGCTTTATGATGAGGTCAAACCTTTGGCCAAACCATAAGTGCAGCAGGGTATTTTAATCATACCTCATTCCTTCCTTATTACTGAAGTAATCCTCCGACATATGTACGTCCTCGCAGGTTAACGCCTGGTGTTTCTCAATTGACTTCCTCCTCGGGAGACCTTCTTCCAGAGATGATGGAGAGTGACACGCCTTCTCCAGCCTCCTCGCCCAACAGGGCGGATGATTTTGAGGTATCGTCCCGAGGGGCTCCTCCCGATCGACTAGTGCAGGAAACGAAGAAGGCGTTACCCGAAGGTGGTGCCTCTGTCACTCAGGGTTCGGGAATCAAGTATGATGGTCCCAAACTATCCGGTTTACAGCCGAAGACGATTCTGGAGGCGAGTGGGGGGATTCCATCAAAGGAATGCCGTACTCCGGCGGCGGTTTCCGGAGACCCAGGAGCGCAGGAAACGCTGACGGACATGCTGCGACAAGCGTCCGTTTTGGAGGAGCATCGTGCCTTGATGGCTACGGTGGTCGAAAAGGTTTTATCCGCGAAGAGCGGGTTGAATGAGGCCTTTACGAGCCTTCTAAAGGGTTTCGAGGTTTGCGATGTAATTTTGCCAATGGAATTTTATTGACAGAATGCACCTGTTGTATATGCAGTAGTCCCTGAGACTCGGATTGCCTTCCAAAGGAAGCGATCGGAGGATCGAAAAGATATGCTCACGTACTAACCTTGATTTAATAATGAATACAGGTTGCCTCCCCTCCTGCAGCTACCCGAAATACGGAAGTGGCCGAACTGCAGCGAAAGCTGGATATTGCAGAGGATGACATTGCATTGATCAACAGGCGTCTTAACAACTCACAAGGTATATATTTCGAGCATTCCTTACACGAATGTGCTTGTATTTTAAGCCTGACTCTAAAAAGAGTTTTATATGACATGTGCATGAATGCAGATGGTGCTGCCGCCGTGGAGGCCCTTCGGGCGGAGCTAGCCCGGGCCAAGAAGCAGGCCCGGTTTAGTAATGTGGCTGCCGAAAAGGCATCGGCTGAGTTGAAAGCCGAACAAGCTACGCGACGCCAAGACCAATAGAAGATGTCCACCATGGCGCAAGAATTAGAGAATGCGGCTAGCCATTGTAAACTTCTTGAGAAGGAAAATGAAGCCAAAACGGCTGAACTTGACACGGCCTTACGAGAGGCGAGAGAAGCGCGGTCTGAATCCAAGCAGCCCGTGAGGAGATCTGGCAAGCTGTGGATATTGCTGCTGGCAAGCCCTTTTTGCTGCAGACTAAGTTCGGCAATCCGAACTATGCTCAGCTTAACCACGTATGGAGTTCTCCGCACAAATTTTTAGACTTGCCGAAGAGCTCTTCCGATGCGGTGCGGCTTTACCATGCACAAGAGAGGTGTGCAACGGAGAATCTTTTCTAGTCACAATTCGGCGCGTCAAAGCGCCCTCTGCTGCTGAATGAACAGATGTCCCAGTGGGCCGAGCTGCATAGGATATCCGGCGCTGCCTTGAAGAACGTCATAGTCCGGTTGTGGCCGACTGAGCCTGTTCCGAGCAGTTATTTCAGCCTGGTGCAGCGGCTTGTTGACGCGGTGCCACATATCAACGCTGTGAAGCGGTCGGCGTGCATTGAGGGTGCACGGATGGCCTTTGCCCGAGTCAAAATGTTCTGGGAAAGATGAAGGCCATCGATGTTGCAGCGAGTAGTCCACCCAAGGGCAAGGACCGTTGTGAGCCGGAGCATTATTTTGAAGACGTCCTAGAGGCCGCCCGCTTGATAGAGGGTCAGTGCTCGAAAGACATAATGTTCGAGTGATGTGTATTAGGGTTGTAACAGACAACTTTATAGTTAATCTATTTTTATATTTTGCTCAAAAGCTTGAATTCCTCCTGTGCGGCCGTTTTAGTATAATCTAAAAGTTTTCAGTCGTTGGCTTCAGCCCCCTCGTAGGAAGTACCGGGGTGTTCGGCAAAGCATTTAATCACTCTTTATCCAATGTCTGGGTCCATAAAGGAGGTGATAATGCGGCGAACCAGGCAATCGGACTATAGGGCGTTAACACTTTCACTTAGACATAGGAGTTTTATCGTGAGGCTACGACATAGCCCATGGTATGTATACGGCGTATCGTAATATGGTGCCTTACATATTTTGATCTAAAAAAGATCCTTCGTGTGACCCGGAGAATCGCTAAAGATTCGAAGAAGCCGTCAAGTGGTTGACCAGCTCTCGCCGCATCATGACAGTCAGTTTTCGGCTTTCTCTACTGAGGTGCTCATCCGGTTTAAGCCAGGGCACAATCGCAGTAGTTCTCCCTTTACTACCCTAGCCGATAGAGCGGAACATAGGGTAGCAAGCACAGGAGCCGGGCAACCCAACTATTGACCAAAGACAATGATTCGGAGCTGATGCATATAAGGCCAAACTTGCGACGCCGAAGTACGCTATAGAGCTGTTCGGACTTTTACCGGTGACTCATTTGCTCCCATGCCGGGCCCCTGGCAAGTTATGCCGAGGTGCATCTTGTAAGGCAACCGTTACGGTCGGACTCATTGTAGAAAGAGCATGGAAGATTAGTTCGGATGAAGTTTACTGGGAGCGGAGCAATATGCCAATGATAAATATATATAAAAAGTAAAAACCGCAACCCGGCTATTTTACATGCTTGGGGTCGGGAACGGAGGAAAAAAGCATAGTACAGGCTCAAAAATAAAGAGTGCGGTCTACAAAAATTTATTTTGGACCTCCTGTCGCAGGTCTGTGCCGCCCGTCCTCGGGGAGGGGGAATCCTTAACGGAAGTAGCCCCTTAGGTGAGTGTTTGGATCCAAACTCCGATAGAGTCTGATGTAGATGTTGTCCTGATGGTCACCTGTTTTTAAGAGATAATAAAGAAAAGTAAGGAAAACAGATAAAAAACGTTACGGGAATGCTTGCAGGGTTGTCCGTATTGTGCTTCCGCCGATGCCCATGGTATCTTGAGTGCGTAGTGATGTACGTGTGGTGTAAATCTTGCCAGTATAGTGGGTGGGTGGCGGAAGCCGAACTGCTATTTCCGTTCCGGGAGTGGTCGAACTTCGGAGGGAAACTGTTTCTGGCCCCTGGTGTTCGGCTGGCGAGCCTCTCCGTCGTCTTTATCGCCTGGTGGCCTCCTCCCCTTGTGTTCGGCGTTAAGCTTGCCTGCCTGCTTGAAGACCCAACAGTTTCTGTTGGTATGAGTAGCTGGCCTATCAGGGTGACCGTGAATCTGACAAGGTTGGTCCAATATCCTGTCGAGGGTGGATGGTCCATCCTGGTTTGCCTTTAATGGCTTCTTCCGTTGACCGGGTTTTAGATTGTGAAATCTGGCGTTAACCGTTGTGTCGCATAATCTTTCATTATTGTTGCGACTGTTCTGTTCGGTTCGTCGTGGCTTGCCGTTGCCGTCTCGGATTTCGGAAGTGCCTGGGTCGCTGGCGTTGTTGCTTTTACGAGTGAGTCAGTTGTCTTCTCCCGCGCAAAAGCGAGTCATTAGAGCGGTAAGGGCTGTCATGGATTTGGGTCCTTCCTGGGCAAGGTGACGCACTAGCCATTCATCCCGGACGCTATGTTTGAAGGCCGCAAGGGCTTCCGCGTCCGGATAGTCGACAATTTGGTTCTTTTTGACTAAGAACCTAGTCCAGAGCTGCGTGGCTGACTCACCAGGCTTCTGGACAATGTGACTCAAGTCATCGGCATCTGGTGGCCGGACATATGTTCCTTGGAAGTTGTCCCGAAAGGCGTCTTCCAAATCTTCCCAGTTGCCAATAGAATTTTCTGGCAAACTGTTTAGCCCGTACCAAGCTGGCCCTTTGAGCTTGAGAGGTAGGTATTTAATGGCATGAAGGTCGTCTCTGCGAGCCATGTGAATATGGAGGAGGTAATCCTCAATCCATACCGCGGGATCTGTTGTTCCATCGTATGATTCGATGTTAATGGGTTTAAACCCGTCTGGGAATTCATGCTCCATTACCTCGTCAGTGAAGCAGAAAGGGTGTGTGGGTCCTCTATGTTGGGCCACACCGTGAGGCACCTCCGGCGGACTCCGCTTACGGTTTTCGGACCAAGCGTGGTCGGGTCTGTTGTGTCCGAATAGATAACCGTCGTTACTGGTCGGGGCATGTCCCCGCGATCTGGGTGTCGATTTTGTGTGTCATGTTCTACCCTCCAGGTCTTGTTGGATGTCGCGAGTGTTCCCCGAGCTGCTTTATTCTTGCTTGGATGGCCGGGAGGGTTGGTATGGTGCTCTGCTTGGGCTGCTGCTTTGTCCGGACCAAACTGTGGTCGGCCCACCGCGTTATTCGATGGTGGTGTGGGCTCCAACGCCCTGCCATCGTATTGAAGGAGCCACCTACTCTTGGGGTGGCTTTCGTCTGAGCCGCTAAGGCCGTATTCTTCGGCGGCCAGGACCTCGGTCCATCTATCGTTGAGCAAATCTCGGCTTGCTTGAAGCTGCAGCTGCTTCTTCCTTAGGCTCCTTGCAGTGGCTATACGCTGGCGTTTAAAGCGCTCCTGCTCGAGAGGTTCCTTAGGCACGATAAAATCCTTGTTGCCGAGGATCTCCACTTCCTCGGAGAGTGGGAGATAATTGCTGTCCTCCGAGTGTCCATATATGGCCTGTTCATTAGGGCTGTCTTGCCCGCTTTCCTGTTCCTCCTGTTCGGATTCTACCTCAACAAGGTGTTCATTGTCTGGAGTGTTGTCTTCCCTGGTGCTAGCAGTGTTTTCTCTTGAGCGATGTGACTTAGAGCGGCGTCGTAGGCACCGGTGTTCGGACTGTGTACCAGGAGGTTTACCCTCGACTGGATCCTCCTTGTCATCGTCGAGAGCGTCGTAAGGTGTGTCTATCATACACACGTCATACCAGGAAGTGGTCATCCCGTGTCTAGCGGGTAGTAAGCTCTGGCCCCTGCCCCTCATCGTCGTCCATACCGTCGAAGTCTTCGGAGCGGGGGTCAGGCGTGTTGGTTGGGTCTTCAACAGTGGCTATGAAGTGGGTGGCGGGTTGGAACTAAAATTCTCCACCATCCGCCGTAAGTTCGAACCGAACATAGTTCGGCGATGAGTCATCTTCCAGGGATAGGTTTTTTTAGTGAGTTTAGTAGGTCGCCCATGGGCGAGTGTTGGAAGACATCTGTGGCGCTGAACTTGAAGATCGATAACTGATCGAGTTTGGTATCCGTGGGCTCACAGGGTTCGGAACTCGACATCGGAGACGAGTCCGGGGTTCCGTTGATGCAAATACCGTATGAAGTGGAATCTACGTGCGGCTCCAACGCCGCAGAATCGGTAGCCCCCGTGATGGGGTTGAACTTCCCATCTTCGGATGACTTGATCTGCTCCGGATCTAAGGCCAGAGCTGCTACAGGAGATATCTCCCGGATGCGGCCCGATGACAGGTTTAAGCCATGTTCATCGGGGCGACAGGGAGTGGTTGCCGTGGTCTCGAATCCGTCGAAGATTAAGTCTCCACGGACGTCCGCAACGTAGTTCAAACTTCCGAATCTGATCTGATGGCCACGGGCGTAGCTGTCGATCTGCTCCAGATGGCCAAGCGAGTTGGCCCGCAGTACGAAGCCGCCGAATACGAAGATCTGTCCAGGGAGGAAGGTTTCTCCCTGGACAACGTCACTGCTGACGATCGAAGGGGCCATCGAGCCCTTTGCCGACGGCACAGTGGAACTCTCAATGAAAGCACCAATGTTGGTGTCGAAACCGGCGGATCTCGGGTAGGGGGTCCCGAACTGTGCGTCTAGGATTGATGGTAACAGGAGACGGGGGACACAATGTTTACCCAAGTTCGGGCCCTCTCTATGGAGGTAATACCCTACTTCCTACTTGATTGATCTTGATGAATATGAGTGTTACAAGAGTTGATCTACCACGAGATCGTAATGGCTAAACCCTAGAAGTCTAGCCTATGTGAATATGGTAATAAGTGTCCCTATCCGGACTACGCTCTCCGATTTATATAGACACCGGAGAGATCTAGGGTTACATGGAGTCGGTTACATCAAAGGGAATCTTCATAGTCGGTCGCCAAGCTTGCCTTCCACGCCAAGTAGAGTCCAGTCCGGACACGGGTATAGTCTTCGTCCTTCATGTCTTCACAGCTCATCAGTCCAGCCCATGGCTAACAGGCCGGACGCCCGAGGACCCCTTAGTCCAGGACTCCCTCACACCCCTCCCCCCAAGTTCTACTCTATGGGCCCCTCCTCTGATTTAACCCAATAAAAATTTGCCACGTCAGCCCTTACGTTATAACGTAGGGTTCCCTACGCAAGTGCAACATCTCTCTTTACTAGCGCCCCAGTCTCCAGCCGGCCCGTGTAATCTGCTAGTGCTTTATAACGTGGAGCTTTGGAAGCGAAAGAAGACCAACATGATTTGCAAAAAAAGAAAAAAAAAAGACCAACACGAGTACGCGCTAGCTCCGAGCCAGCAATGTGAATGCCGACACTGATGGTGCATTGAAGCGATTGGACCTCAGTTAATAAAGTTCACATGTACAAGGGCAACTTATATCATGATGATGACTCGTTTAGATGGTTATTGCATATATAGATTGCAATCAGCGAGTGCTACCTCTTGAGCACTGCGTTGGTTTTCCCTTGAAGAGGAACGGGTGATGCAGTAAAGCAGCATAAGTATTTCCCTCAGTTTTTGAGAACCAAGGTATCAATCCAGTAGGAGGCCACGCACGAGTCCCTCGCACCTACATAAACAAATAAATCCTCGCAACAAACGCAATAAAGGGGTTGTCAATCCCTTCACGGTCACTTATGAGAGTGAGATCTGATAGATATGATAAGATAATATTTTTGGTATTTTTATGATAAAGATGCAAAGTAAAGAAAGCAAAATAAAAACGGCGCCATACGTTTCACTAGTGGCTTCTCTCAAGAGCATAAGTATTACGGTGGGTGAACAAATTACTGTTGAGCAATTGACAGAATTGAGCATAGTTATGAGAATATCTAGTTATGATCATGTATATAGGCATCACGTCTGAGACAAGTAGACCGACTCCTGCCTGCATCTACTACTATTACTCCACACATCGACCGCTATCCAGCATGCATCTAGAGTATTAAGTTCATAAGAACAGAGTAACGCTTTAAGCAAGATGACATGATGTAGAGGGATAAACTCATGCAATATGATATAAACCCCATCTTGTTATCCTCGATGGCAACAATACAATACGTGCCTTGCTGCCCCTACTGTGACTAGGAAAGGACACCGCAAGATTGAACCCAAAGCTAAGCACTTCTCCTATTGCAAGAAAGATCAATCTAGTAGGCCAAACCAAACTGATAATTCGAAGAGACTTGCAAAGATAACCAATCATACATAAAAGAATTCAGAGAAGATTCAAATATTGTTCATAGATAAACTTGATCATAAACCCACAATTCATCGATCTCAACAAACACACCGCAAAAGAAGATTACATCGAATAGATCTCTACAAGAGAGGGGGAGAACATTGTATTGAGATCCAAAAAGAGAGGACAAGCCATCTAGCTGATAACTATGGACCCGAAGGTCTGAGGTAAACTACTCACACATCATCGGAGAGGCTATGGTATTGATGTAGAAGCCCTCCGTGATCGATGCCCCCTTCGGCGGAGCTCCGGAAAAGGCCCCAAGATGGGATCTCACGGGTACAGAAGGTTGCGGCAGTGGAATTAGGTTTTTAGCTCTGTATCTGGTAGTTTGGGGGTACGTAGGTATATATAGGAGGAAGAAGTACGTCGGTGGAGCAACATGGGGCCCACGAGGGTGGAGGGCGCCCCCCTACCTTGTGCCTTCCTGGTTGATGTCTTGACGTAGGGTCCATGTCCTCTAGATCACGTTCGTTCTGAAAATCACGTTCCCGAAGGTTTCATTCCGTTTGGACTCCGTTTGATATTCTTTTTCTGCGAAACTCTGAAATAGGCAAAAAAGAACAATTCTGGGCTGGGCCTCCAGTTAATAGGTTAATCCCAAAAATAATATAAAAGTGTATAATAAAGCCCATTAATGTCCAAAACACAATATAATATAGCATGGAACAATAAAAAATTATAGATACGTTGGAGACGTATCAAGCATCCCCAAGCTTAATTCCTGCTCGTCCTCGAGTAGGTAAATGATAAAAACAGAATTTTTGATGTGGAATGCTACTTGGCATAATTTCAATGTAATTCTTCTTGATTGTGGTATGAATATTCAGATCCGAAAGATTCAAGATAAAAGTTCAATATTGACATAAAAATAACAATACTTCAAGCATACTAACTAAGCAATTATGTCCTCTCAAAATAACATGGCCAAAGAAAGTTCATCCCTACAAAATCATATAGTTTCGTCATGCTCCATTTCTGTCACACAAGAATGCTCTCATCATGCACAACCCCGATGACAAGCCAAGCAATTGTTTCATACTTTAGTAATCTCAAACTTTTTTCAACCTTCACGCAATACATGAGTGTGATCCATGGATATAGCACTATGGGTGGAATAGAATATAATGATGGGGGTTATGTGGAGAAGACAAAAAGGAGAAAGTCTCACATCAACGAGGCTAATCAATGAGCTATGGAGATGCCCATCGATTGATGTTAATGCAAGGAGTAGGGATTGCCATGCAACGGATGCACTAGAGCTATAAATGCATGAAAGCTCAACAAAAGAAACTAAGTGGGTGTGCATCCAACTTGCTTGCTCACGAAGACCTATGGCATTTGAGGAAGCCCATTGTTGGAATATACAAGCCAAGTTCTATAATGAAAAATTCCCACTAGTATATGAAAGTGACAAAACAAGAGACTCTCTATCATGAAGATTATGGTGCTACTTTGAAGCACAAGTGTGGTAAAAAGGATAGTAACATTGTCCCTTCTCTCTTTTTCTCTCATTTTTTTGGCCTTCTTTTTTTTATGGCCTTTCTCTCCTTTTTTATTTTTATTTTTTTCTCACTTGGGACAATGCTCTAGAAAACGATGATCATCACACTTCTATTTATTTACAACTCAATGATTACAACTCGATACTAGAACAAAGTATGACTCTATATGAATGCCTTCGGCGGTGTACCGGGATATGCAATGAATCAAGAGTGACATGTATGAAAGAATTATGAATGGTGGCTTTGCCACAAATACTATGTCAACTACATGATCATGCAAAGCAATATGACAATGATGAACGTGTTATGATAAACGGAATGGTGGAAAATTGCATGGCAATATATCTCGAAATGGCTATGGAAATGCCATAATAGGTAGGTATGGTGGCTGTTTTGAGGAAGATATAAGGAGGTTTATGTGTGAAAGAGCGTATCATATCATGGGGTTTGGATGCACCGGCGAAGTTTGCACCAACTCTCAATCTGAGAAAGGGCAATGCACTGTACCGAAGCGGCTAGCAATGATGGAAGGGTAAGAGTGCGTATAGTCCATGGACTCAACATTAGTCATAAAGAACTCACATACTTATTGCAAAAATCTACAAGTCATCAAAAACCAAGCACTACGCGCATGCTCCTAGGGGGATAGATTGGTAGGAAAAGACCATCGCTCGTCCCCGACCGCCACTCATAAGGAGGACAATCAAAGAACACCTCATGTTTCAAATTTCTTACATAACGTTTACCATACGTGCATGCTACGGGACTTGCAAACTTCAACACAAGTATTTCTCAAATTGACAACTACTCAACTAGCACAACTTTAATATCACTACCTCCATATCTCAAAACAATCATCAAGCATCAAACATCTCTTAGTATTCAACACACTCATAAGAAAGTTTTTACTAGTCTTGAATACCTAGCATATTAGGATTAAGCAAATTACCATGCCGTTTAAGACTCTCAAAATAATATAAGTGAAGCATGAGAGAACAATAGTTTTTATAAAACAAAACCACCGCCGTGCTCCAGAAGATATAAGTGAAGCACTAGAGCAAAAACTATATAGCTCAAAAGATATAAACGAAGCGCATAGAGTATTCTAATAAATTCCGAATCATGTGTGTCTGTCTCACAAGGTGTGTACAGAAAATATGATTGTGGCAAACTAACAAACAAAGACTCAAATCATACAAGACACTCCAAGCAAAACACATATCATGTGGTGAATAAAAATATAGCTCCAAGTAAGTTACCGATGGAAGTAGACGAAAGAGGGGATGCCTTCCGGGGCATCCCCAAGCTTTGGCTTTTTGGTGTCCTTATAGCCTGTTTGGCAAACTAACGGAAGGGGAATGGGAGTTTAACTCTAATTCCCTTTCCCCATCTCAATTACCAGCCCCCCCCCCCCAGCTAATAGATATGTGGCACTTCTACATGTGAATTCCCTTTCCACTTCCCTGTTGAATTCCCATTCCACCTAAACAAACAAAGGAATAAAACTCTCTATGCCTCAAACTCCCATTCCCTCTCTCCAATTCCACCGAACCAAAAAGGCTGTTAGATTATCTTGGGGTGCCATGGGCATCCCCAATCTTAGGCTCTTGCCACTCCTTGTTCCATAATCCATCAAATCTTTTACCCAAAACTTGAAAACTTCACAACACAAAACTTAACAGAAAATCTCGTGAGCTCCGTTAGCGAAAGAAAACAAAACACCACTTCAAGTTACTGTAATGAACTCATTATTTATTTATATTGGTGTTAAACCTACTGTATTCCAACTTCTCTATGGTTTATAAACTATTTTACTAGCCATAGATTCATCTAAATAAGCAAACAACACACGAAAAACAGAATCTGTCAAAAACAGAACAGTCTGTAGTAATCTGTAACTAACGCAAACTTCTGTAACTCCAAAAATTCAGCCAAAATAGGACGGCCTAGACAATTTTTTTATTGATCAGCAGCAATTGGAATCAGTATTTTATAACGTTATGGTGATTTTTAACATTTATTTTCGTGAACAGAAAGTTTCTGCAATTTTCAGCAAGATCAAATAACTATCATCCAAGAAGATCCTATAGGTTAAACTTGGCACAAACACTAATCAAAACATAAAAAACAAATCTAACCAGAGGCTAGAACAAATATTTATTCCTAAAAAGAAGCAAAAACAAAAAAAACTAAAAATAAAATTGGGTTGCCTCCAACAAGCGCTATCGTTTAACGCCCCTAGCTAGGCATAATAGCAAGGATAGATCTAGGTATTGCCATCTTTGGCTTTAGGGAAGAAAAGAGCAAACTTGCTATCTATGGAATTAATCTTTCTATTTTGATAAAGCACGTGGCTATTAATGGTAGAAGAAAGATTAAGCACGTTGCGGAAATTGGCATCTAGGCTAGCTTTTATTTCTTTGATAGATTCGTTTTGATAGGAGAGCAAAAGATATGTGGATTCAACTTTCTCATTCATGGGATGCCCAAATATAGTTTTCATCTTTTCATAGGTCTCTATGGGGTCCCCTTCAAGAAAACCCTCTTCAAAAATAGAATCTAAAACTTGTTTGAACGAAGTGGGCAACCCAACATAAAAGCTTTTTAAGTAAACCTCAATTTGATATTGGGGTACATAGCTAGCCCGGATCCTTAACAGCCTATCCCAAGCATCTTTCAAAGATTCACCGAGTAAATAACGAGAAATTCCAGAATCATCTTCATCAAAATTATTAAGATTCTCATTGATAACTCCGGCAGGTTTTTCCATAGTATCTCTATTTATGAGTTTAGATAAAATAGCAGGATTGTCTGAAGTGCTAAAACTCGGGAGAGAAACCCCAACCCTTTTTGATTCTGACATGGTGAAAGGAAGGCGAGCGGAAAAGAGAGAGGGCGAATAAAACAGCAAGGGTGAAGTGGGGGAGAGGAAAATGAGAGGCAAATGGCAAATAATGTAATGCGGGAGATAAGGGTTTGTGATGGGTACTTGGTATGTTGACTTTTGCGTAGTCTCCCCGACAACGGCGCCAGAAATCCTTCTTGCTACCTCTTGAGCACTGCGTTGGTTTTCCCTTGAAGAGGAAAGGGTGATGCAGTAAAGCAGCGTAAGTATTTCCCTCAGTTTTTGAGAACCAAGGTATCAATCCAGTAGGAGGCCACGCACGAGTCCCTCGCACCTACACAAACAAATAAATCCTCGCAACCAACGCAATAAATGTTGGGGAACGTAGTAATTTCTAAAAATTTCCTACGCACACGCAAGATCATGGTGATGCATAGCAACGAGAGGGGAGAGTGTTGTCTACGTACCCTCGTAGACCGAAAGCAGAAGCATTAGCACAACGCGGTTGATGTAGTCGTACGTCTTCACGATCCGACCGATCAAGTACCGAACGCATGGCACCTCCGAGTTCAGCACACGTTCAGCCCGATGACGTCCCTCGAACTCCGATCCAGCCGAGTGTTGAAGGAGAGTTTCGTCAGCACGACGGCGTGGTGACGATGATGATGTTCTACCGACGCAGGGCTTCGCCTAAGCACCGCTACAGTATTATCGAGGTGGACTATGGTGGAGGGGGCACCGCACACGGCTAAAAGATCAAACGATCAATTGTTGTGTCTCTTGGGTGCCCCCCTGCCCCCGTATATAAAGGAGCAAGGGGAGGAGGCGGCCGACCAGGGAGGGGGCGCGCCAGGAGGAGTCCTACTCCCACCGGGAGTAGGACTCCCTCCCTTTTCCTTGTTGGATTAGGAGTGGAGGGGGAAAGAGGAGGGAGAGAGGAAGGAAAGGGGGGCGCCGCCCCCCTCTCCTTGTCCTATTTGGACTAGGGGGGAGGGGCACGCGGCCCTGCCCTGGCCGCCTCTCCTCTTCTCCACTAAGGCCCACTATGGCCCATTAAGCCCCCGGGGGGTTCCGGTAACCTCCCGGTACTCCGGTAAAATCCCTATTTCACCCGGAACACTTCCGATATCCAAACATAGGCTTCCAATATATCAATCTTCATGTCTCGACCATTTCGAGACTCCTCGTCATGGCCGTGATCACATCCGAGACTCCGAACAACCTTCGGTACATCAAAACATATAAACTCATAATATAATTGTCATCGAAACGTTAAGCGTGCGGACCCTACGGGTTCGAGAACTATGCAGACATGACCGAGACACGTCTCCGGTCAATAACCAATAGCGGAACCTGGATGCTCATATTGGCTCCCACATATTCTATGAAGATCTTTATCGGTCAGATCGCATAACAACATACGTTGTTCCCTTTGTCATCGGTATGTTACTTGCCCGAGATTCGATCGTCGGTATCTCAATACCTACTTCAATCTCGTTACCGGCAAGTCTCTTTACTCGTTCTGTAATACATCATCCCGCAACAAACTCATTAGTTGCAATGCTTGCAAGGCTTAAGTGATGTGCATTACCGAGAGGGCCCAGAGACACCTCTCCGACAATCGGAGTGACAAATCCTAATCTCGAAATATGCCACCCCAACAAGTACCTTCGGAGACACCTGCATAGCACCTTTATAATCACCCAGTTACGTTGTGACGTTTGGCAGCACACAAAGTGTTCCTCCGGTAAACGGGAGTTGCATAATCTCATAGTCATAGGAACATGTATAAGTCATGAAGAAAGCAATAGCAACATACTAAACGATCAAGTGCTAAGCTAACGGAATGGGTCAAGTCAATCATATCATTCTCCTAATGATGTGATCCCGTTAATCAAATGACAACTCATGTATATGGCTAGGAAACTCAACCATCTTTGATTAACGAGCTAGTCAAGTAGAGGCATACTAGTGACACTATGTTTGTCTATGTGTTCACACATGTATCAAGTTTCCGGTTAATACAATTCTAGCATGAATAATAAACATTTATCATGAACTAAGGAAATAAATAATAACTTTATTATTGCCTCTAGGGCATATTTCCTTCAGTCTCTCACTTGCACTAGAGTCAATAATCTAGCTCACATCGCCATGTGATTTAACATCAATAGTTCACATCACCATGTGATTAACACCCATAGTTCACATCGTCATGTGACCAACACCCAAAGGGTTTACTAGAGTCAATAATCTAGTTCACATCGCTATGTGATTAACACCCAAAGAGTACTAAGGTGTGATAATGTTTTGCTTGTGAGATAATTTTAGTCAACGGGTCTGTCACATTCAGATCCGTAAGTATTTTGCAAATTTCTATGTCTACAATGCTCTGCACGGAGCTACTCTAGCTAATTGCTCCCACTTTCAATATGTATCTAGACCGAGACTTAGAGTCATTTAGATTGGTGTCAAAACTTGCATCGACATAACCCTTTACGACGAACCTTTTGTCACTTCCATAATCGAGAAACATATCCTTATTCCACTAAGGATAATTTTGACCGTTGTCCAGTGATCTACTCCTGGATCACTATTGTACTCCCTTGCCAAAATCAGTGTAGGGTATTGTGACGCCCCCGATTCAATCGTACACTAATCATGCACGCAAACGTGTACGATCAAGATCAGGGACTGACGGGAAGATATCACAACACAACTCTAAAACATAAATAAGTCATACAAGCATCATAATACAAGCCAGGGGCCTTGAGGGCTCGAATACAAGTGCTCGATCATAGACGAGTCAGCGGAAGCAACAATATCTTAGTACAGAGATAAGTTAAACAAGTTTCCATAAGATGGCTAGCACAAACTGGGATACAGATCGAAAGAGGCGCAGGCCTCCTGCCTGGGATCCTCCTAACTACTCCTGGTCGTCGTTAGTGGTGTGCACGTAGTAGTAGGCACCTCCGGTGTAGTAGGAGTCATCGTCAACGGTGGCGTCTGGCTCCTGGGCTCCAACATCTGGTTGCAACAACCAGGTAGAAAGGAAAGGGGGAAAAGAGGGAGAAAAGCAACCGTGAGTACTCATCCAAAGTACTCGCAAGCAAGGAGCTACACTACATATGCATGGGTATATGTGTAAAGGACCATATCAATGGACTGAACTGCAGAATGCCAGAATAAGAGGGGATAGCTAATCCTGTCGAAGACTATGCTTCTGGTCACCTCCATCTTGCAGCATGTAGAAGAGAGTAGATGGTAAGTTCACAAAGTAGCATCGCATAGCATAAACCTACCCGGCGATCCCCTCCTCGTCGCCCTGTTAGAGAGCGATCACCGGGTTATATCTGCCACTTGGAAGGGTGTGTTTTATTAAGTATCCGGTTCTAGTTGTCATAAGGTCAAGGTACAACTCCGGGTCGTCCTTTTACCGAGGGACACGACTAATCGAATAGATAAACTTCCCTGCAGGGGTGCACCACATAACCCAACACGCTTGATCCCATTTGGCCGGACACACTTTCCTGGGTCATGCCCGGCCTCGGAAGATCAACACGTCGCAGCCCCACCTAGGCTCAACAGAGAGGTCAGCACGCCGGTCTAAATCCTATGCGCGCAGGGGTCTGGGCCCATCGCCCATTGCACACCTGCATGTTGCGAGGGCGGCCGGAAGCAGACCTAGCCTAGCAGGCATTCCAGTCCAATCCGGCGCGCGCCGCTCCGTCGCTGACGTCAAGAAGGCTTCGGCTGATACCACGACGTCGAGTGCCCATAACTGTTCCCGCGTAGTTGGTTAAGCGTGTTATTTTGAAGTAACCGCGGACGCCGACCAGGGCCAGGCCCACCTCTCTCCTAGGTGGTCTCAACCTGCCCTGTCGCTCCGCCACAAAGGAACAGTCGGGGGCCGTCAGGAACCCAGGCCCACCTCTACCGGGATGGAGCCACCTGTCCTTTCAGCCCCCTCATCAGAATCACTTGCGGGTACTCAACGAGCTGACCCGACTTTAGTCACCACATGTGTCATGTATATAAAGTATATAGTATATACCCGTGATCACCTCCCTAGTGATCACGGCCCGATAGTATAGCATGGCAGACGGACAAGAATGTAGGGCCACCGATGGAAAAACTAGCATCCTATACTAAGTATTTAGGATTGCATGTAAAGGTAACAACAGTAGTAGCAAGGATAGGCTATGCAGCAGAATAGGATTAACCGAAAGCAGTAACATGCTACACTACTCTAATGCAAGCAGTATAGAGAAGGAATAGGCGATATCTGGTGATCAAGGGGGGGGGGGCTTGCCTGGAAGCTCAGCCGAGAAGGAGGGGTCGTCGGTGATGTAGTCGTACTCAGGGGCATCAGCGCCGGTCTCGGGGTCTACCGGAGAAGAGGGGGGGTGAAGAAACAGTAAATACGGAGCAAACAAAGCATCACAACATATAACAAGGCAATACGCGGTGTTAGGGGTGACCTAATGCAGTAGGAGGTGATACCGACGAAGGGGGAAACATTCGGGAAAGTATTCCCGGTGTTTCGCGTTTTCGGACAGATGAACCAGAGGTGAAATGTTGTGGGTTTGCTATGCTAGGGATGTGTGGCGGACGAACGGGCTGCGTATTCGGATTCGTCTCGTCGTTCTGAGCAACTTTCATGTACAAAGTAATTTCATCCGAGTTACGGATTATTTTCTATGAATTTCTAAAGTTTTATTATTATTTTGAATATTATTAATTCGAATTTAAAAAGGAATTGGCTAGGTGCACACATCAGCAGCTTAGTTTCAGTGGCTTACAAGTGGGGTCCAATGGTTGGGTTGACCTAGTCAAGGGTGACCAGTCAACAGGGAGTGTGGCCGACATATCATAGACTACACCTAATAATAGAAATAGGCCTACCCAATCAACTAAACTACTTAAGTACAAGATCCCACTTGGCATATGATAGTTTAGCCCCTAATCTAACCTACTACTAATTAAATGGACCGGCCATAAGTCTAGCCGTGCCTCACGGCTGGGCATGCGCAGCCACGGCCTGAAGCACACGAGGCATCCAGGAGCAGCCACACGAGAGGCGCGCGAGATGTGGGCATGGCGTGCACGTGGGGCATGCGCGGGAGGGCGCAGGGCACGGTCGAGGTGGCCAAGGCGAGCGGCGCAGGCAGGGCCTTGCGGCAGGGAGCAGAGCACCAACAGGGTGAGCAGCGGGGCAACAACAAAAGAGCAGCAGCAAGCAGCCGCATGGAGCAGGAGCAGCGGTAAGAGGAGCCGCGTGCAGCATGGCAGACGGCTGCAGGCACAGGGGCGCGGCCACGGGCGGCCGGGTGCGGTCACGGCGGCCGGGCGCGCGTAGGGAGCGACAGGCAGCAACGTTCTAGAGCAGCAGCAGCGCGGTCATGCACGGGAGCTTGAGCTCCGGCCACGGTGGCCGAAGTGCGGGCAGCTAAAAGGCGACGGATCGAGGGGGCGAGCAGGGGGAGCGGGGGTTTTGGAAGAGGAGCTCACAATGGTTCCAACGGAAGCGACGGGAAGGCCGGAGGTGGACTGGAGACGAGGCAATCGTCGACGGCGGCCGGTGATGTACGCGGTGAATAGGAGCTCAATGGCGAGCGCACGGGACGGCTCCGCTCGATTTGATGCTCTGGATGGACGAAGTCGACGGTGGCCGTCCTCCTGGACTAGTCAGTGCGGCCAGGGAGCGGTCGTGGCCATGGCAACGGCAACGACGCGGTGACGACAGCGAGCGGCGGCGCTCGGGTAAGAGGGCATGGGGGTGCGAGAGGAAAGGGGTGGCCTAGGGTTCGAGGAGGGGCCAGGGTGGTCTTATCCCATCTATGAAACCGCGGGATCAACGACGCGTGTGCATCGGCGGCGTCGACGTGCGTGCTGCGTCCACGGTGCCTCTGGTGAACAGGGGAAGGAGATGACCGCTATGGTGAGCGGGGCCTGTACTATAGCTAGTGGGCTCAAGTGCACAGTGCCCTTTAGCTCTTTTACTATTCTTATTATAGTTCTGTAACTTTTATTCTTTCTGTTTTGACTTTAATTTTAATAGCAAACTAGTTTTATAAAATGTGAAACTTGGTCCATAAATAGTGTTGCTAATTTAGACTCTACCACAAAAAGGTTTGGGAGTTACTTAAATGTTTTGGAATTTTATAGTTTGGAAAAGAATTTTAAGTTACTGTTTTGACCCTGTTTTAATTATTTTTGGGCATTTAAATACCTTATAAAATGTTGGTTAGTATATGTTAATTACTTAGAGAATATTTGCAACCCAACGAACATTTTGTCTTTTAAATTTTGAAGAAAACAATTTGACATGCAATTTGAATTTGAATTTGAATTTGAGTTTGATTTGGAACCAAGTGATGTTTGGCAAACTAATTGTGATGAATTGGCAGTCATTACCAGGGGATTACTGTAGCCTAATTATCCGGGCGTCACAGGTATACAATAGCTCTGGTACACAGCATGGCATACTTTATAGAACCTATGGCCAAGGCATAGGGAATGACTTTCATTCTCTTTCTATCTTCTGCCGTGGTCGGGCTTTGAGTCTTACTCAATTTCACACCTTGTAACACAGGCAAGAAACTCTTTCTTTGACTGTTCCATTTTGAACTACTTCAAAATCTTGTCAAGGTATATACTCATTGAAAAAACTTATCAAGCGTCTTGATCTATCTCTATAGATCTTGATGCTCAATATGTAAGCAGCTTCACCGAGGCCCTTCTTTGAAAAACTCCTTTCAAATACTCCTTTATGCTTTGCAGAATAATTCTACATTATTTCCGATCAACAATATTTCATTCACATATACTTATCAGAAATGTTGTAGTGCTCCCACTCACTTTCTTGTAAATACAGGCTTCACCGCAAGTCTGTATAAAACTATATGCTTTGATCAACTTATCAAAGCGTATATTCCAACTCCGAGATGCTCGCACCAGTCCATAGATGGATCGTTGGAGCTTGCATATTTTGTTAGCACCTTTAGGATTGACAAAACCTTTTGGTTGCATCATATACAACTCTTCTTTAAGAAATCCATTAAGGAATGTAGTTTCGACATCCATTTGCTAGGTTTCATAAAATGTGGCAATTGCTAACATGATTCGGACAGACTTAAGCATAGATACGAGTGAGAAAATCTCATCGTAGTCAACACATTGAACTTTGTCAAAAACCTTTTTCCGACAAGTCTAGCTTTGCAGATAGTAACACTACTATCAGCGTCCGTCTTCCTCTTGAAGATCCATTTATTTTCTATGGCTTGCCGATCACCGGGCAAGTCAACCAAAGTCCACACTTTGTTCTCATACATGGATCCCATCTCAGATTTCATGGCCTCAAGCCATTTTGCGGAATCTGGGCTCATCATCGCTTCCTCATAGTTCGTAGGTTCGTCATGGTCAAGTAACATGACCTCCAGAACTGGATTAGCGTACCACTCTGATGCGGATTCCATTTTGGTTGTCCTACGAGGTTCGGTAGTAACTTGATCTGAAGTTACATGATCATCATCATTAGCTTCCTCATTAATTGATGTAGGAGTCACAGGAACAGATTTCTGTGATGAACTACTTTCCAATAAGGGAGCAGGTACAGTTACCTCATAAAGTTCTACTTTCCTCCCACTCACTTCTTTGAGAGAAACTCCTTCTCTAGAAAGGATCCATTCTTAGCAACGAATGTCTTGCCTTCGGATCTGTGATAGAAGGTGTACCCAACTTCTCCTTTGGGTATCCTATGAAGACACATTTCTCCGATTTGGGTTTGAGCTTATCAGGATGAAACTTTTTCACATAAGCATTGCAACCCCAAACTTTAAGAAACGACAACTTTGGTTTCTTGCCAAACCATAGTTCATAAGATGTCGTCTCAACGGATTTAGATGGTACCCTATTTAACGTGAATGCAGCTGTCTCTAATGCATAACCCCAAAACGATAGTGGTAGATCGGTAAGAGACATCATATATCGCACCATATCTAATAAAGTACGGTTACGATGTTCGGACACACCATTACACTGTGGTGTTCCAGGTGGCGTGAGTAGTGAAACTATTTCACATTGTTTTAACTGAAGGCCAAACTCGTAACTCAAATACTCTTCTCCACGATCAGATCGTAGAAACTTTATTTTCTTGTTACGATGATTTTCCACTTCACTCTGAAATTATATGAACTTTTCAAATGTTTCAGACTTTGTTTCATTAAGTAGATATACCCATATCTGCTCAAATCATCTGTGAAGGTCAGAAAATAATGATACCTACTACGAGCCTCAATATTCATCGGACCACATACATCAGTATGTATGATTTCCAACAAATCTGTTGCTTGCTCCATTGTTCCGGAGCACAGCGTTTTAGTCATCTTGCCCAAGAGGCATGGTTCGCAAGCATCAAGTGATTCATAATCAAGTGATTCCAAAATCCCATTAGCATGGAGTTTCTTCATGCGCTTTACACCAATATGACCTAAACGGCAGTGCCACAAATAAGTTGCACTATCATTATTAAGTTTGCATCTTTTGGCTTCATTATTATGAATATGTGTATCACTACGATCGAGATCCAACAAACCATTTTATTGGGTGTATGACCATAGAAGGTTTTATTCATGTAAACACAACAACAATTATTCCATAATTTAAATGAATAACCGTATTGCAACAAACATGATGAAATCATATTCATGCTCAACGCAAACACCAAATAACACTTATTTAGTGTCAACACTAACCCCGAAAGTATAGGGAGTGTGCGATGAAGATCATATCAATCTTGGAACTACTTCCAACACACATCGTCACCTCGCCTTTTACTAGTTTCTGTTTATTCTGCAACTCCCGTTTCGAGTTACTACTCTTAGCAACTGAACCAGTATCAAATGCTGAGGGGTTGCTATAAACACTAGTAAAGTACACATCAATAACATGTATATCCAATATACCTTTGTTCACTTTGCCATCCTTCTTATCCACCAAATACTTGGGGTAGTTCCGCTTCCAGTGACCAGTCCCTTTGCAGTAGAAGCACTTAGTCTCAGGCTTAGGACCAGACTTGGGCTTCTTCACTTGAGCAGCAACTTGCTTGCCGTTCTTCTTGAAGTTCCCCTTCTACCCTTTGCCCTTTTCTTGAAACTAGTGGTCTCGTCAACCATCAACACTTGATGTTTTTCTTGATTTCTACCTTCGTCGATTTCAGCATCACGAAGAGCTTGGGAATTGTTTCTGTTATCGCTTGCATATTATAGTTCATCACGAAGTTCTACTAACTTGGTGATGGTGACTAGAGAATTCTGTCAATCACTATCTTATCTGGAAGATTAACTACCACTTTATTCAAGCGATTGTAGTACCCGGACAATCTGAGCACATGCTCACTGCTTGAGCTATTCTCCTCCATCTTTTAGCTGTAGAACTTGTTGGAGACTTCATATCTCTCAACTTGGGTATTTGCTTGAAATATTAACTTCAACTCCTAGAACATCTCATATGGTCCATGGCGTTCAAAACGTCTTTGAAGTCCCGATTCTAAGCTGTTAAGCATGGTGCACTAAACTATCAAGTAGTCATCATATTGAGCTAGCCAAACGTTCATAACGTCTGCATCTGCTCCTGCAATAGGTCTGTCACCTAGCGGTGCATCAAGGACATAATTCTTCTGTGCAGCAATGAGGATAAACCTCAGATCACGGATCCAATCCGCATCATTGCTACTAACATCTTTTAACTTAGTTTTCTCTAGGAACATATAAAACTAAACGGGGAGCAACATCGCGAGCTATTGATCTACAACATAGATATGCTAATACTACCAGGACTAAGTTCATGATAAATTAAAGTTCAGTTAATCATATTACTTAAGAACTCCCACTTAGATAGACATCCCTCTAATCTTCTAAGTGATCACGTGATCCATATCAACTAAACCATGTCCTATCATCACGTGAGATGGAGTAGTTTCAATGGTGAACATCACTATGTTGATCATATCTACTATATGATTCACGCTCGACCATTCGATCTCAGTGTTCCGAGGCCATATCTGTTATATGCTAGGCTCGTCAAGTTTAACCTGAGTATTCCGCGTGTGCAACTGTTTTGCACCCGTTGTATTTGAACGTAGAGCCTATCACACCCTATCATCACGTGGTGTCTCAGCACGAAGAACTTTCGCAATGGTGCATACTCAGGGAGAACACTTATACTTTGATAATTTAGTGAGGGATCATCTTATAATGCTACCGTCAATCAAAGCAAGATAAGATGCATAAAAGATAAACCTCACATGCAATCAATATAAGTGATATGATATGGCCATCATCATCTTGTGCTTGTGATCTCCATCTCCGAAGCACCGTCATGATCACCATCGTCACCGGCGCGACACCTTGATCTCCATCGTAGCATCGTTGTCGTCTCGCCAATCTTATGCTTCTACGACTATCGCTACGGCTTAGTGATAAAGTAAAGCATTACAGGGCGATTGCATTGCATACAATAAAGCGACAACCATATGGCTCCTGCCAGTTGCCGATAACTCGGTTACAAAACATGATCATCTCATACAATAAAACTTAGCATCATGTCTTGACCATATCACATCACAACATGCCCTGCAAAAACAAGTTAGACGTCCTCTACTTTGTTGTTGCAAGTTTTACGTGGCTGCTACCGGGCTTAGCAAGAACCGTTCTTACCTACGCATCAAAACCACAACGATAGTTTGTCAAGTTGGTGTTGTTTTAACCTTCGCAAGGACCGGGCGTAGCCACACTCAGTTCAACTAAAGTTGGAGAAACTGACACCCGCCAGCCACCTCTGTGCAAAGCACGTCGGTAGAACCAGTCTCGCGTAAGCGTATGCGTAATGTCGGTCCGGGCCGCTTCATCCAACAATACCGCCGAACCAAAGTATGACATGCTGGTAAGAAGTATGACTTATATCGCCCACAACTCACTTGTGTTCTACTCGTGCATATAACATCAACGCATAAAACCAGGCTCGGATGCCACTGTTGGGGAACGTAGTAATTTCAAAAAAATTCTGACGCACACGCAAGATCATGGTGATGCATAGCAACGAGAGGGGAGACTGTTGTCTACGTACCCTCCTAGACCGAAAGCGGAAGCGTTAGCACAACCCGGTTGATGTAGTCGTACGTCTTCACGATCTGACCGATCAAGTACCAAACGCACGGCACCTCCGAGTTTAGCACACGTTCAACCCGATGACGTCCCTCGAACTCCGATCCAGCCGAGTGTTGAAGGAGAGTTTCGTCAGCACGATGGCGTGGTGATGATGATGATGTTCTACCGACGCAGGGCTTCGCCTAAGCACCGCTACAGTATTATCGAGGTGAACTATGGAGGAGGGGGGCACCGCACACGGCTAAAAGATCAAACAATCAATTGTTGTGTCTCTTGGGTGCCCCCTGCCCCCGTATATAAAGGAGCAAGGGGAGGAGGCGGCCGGCCAGGGAGGGGGCGCGCTAGGAGGAGTCCTAATCCCACCGGGAGTAGGACTCCCTCCCTTTTCCTTTTTGGATTAGGAGTGGAGGGGAAAGAGGAGGGAGAGATGAAGGAAAGGGGGGCGCCGCCCCCCTCTCCTTGTCCTATTCGCACTAGGGGGGAGGGGTGCGCGGCCCTGCCCTGGTCGCCTCTCCTCTTCTCCACTAAGGCCCACTATGGCCCATTAAGCCCCCGGGGGGTTCTGGTAACCTCCCGGTAATCCGGTAAAATCCCTATTTCACCCGGAACACTTCCGATATCCAAACATAGGCTTCCAATATACCAATCTTCATGTCTCGACCATTTCGAGACTCCTCGTCATGTCTGTGATCACATCCGGGACTCCGAACAACCTTCGGTACATCGAAACATATAAACTCATAATATAACTGTCATCGAAACGTTAAGCGTGCGGACCCTACGGGTTCGAGAACTATGCAGACATGACCGAGACACGTCTCCGGTCAATAACCAATAGCGGAACCTGGATGCTCATATTGGCTCCCACATATTCTATGAAGATCTTTATCGGTCAGATCGCATAACAACATACGTTGTTCCCTTTGTCATCGGTATGTTACTTGCCCGAGATTCGATCGTCGGTATCTCAATACCTACTTCAATCTCGTTACCGGCAAGTCTCTTTACTCGTTCTGTAATACATCATCCCGCAACAAACTCATTAGTTGCAATGCTTGCAAGGCTTAAGTGATGTGCATTACCGAGAGGGCCCAGAGACACCTCTCCGACAATCGGAGTGACAAATCCTAATCTCGAAATATGCCACCCCAACAAGTACCTTCGGAGACACCTGCATAGCACCTTTATAATCACCCAGTTACGTTGTGACGTTTGGCAGCACACAAAGTGTTCCTCCGGTAAACGGGAGTTGCATAATCTCATAGTCATAGGAACATGTATAAGTCATGAAGAAAGCAATAGCAACATACTAAACGATCAAGTGCTAAGCTAACGGAATGGGTCAAGTCAATCATATCATTCTCCTAATGATGTGATCCCGTTAATCAAATGACAACTCATGTATATGGCTAGGAAACTCAACCATCTTTGATTAACGAGCTAGTCAAGTAGAGGCATACTAGTGACACTATGTTTGTCTATGTATTCACACATGTATCAAGTTTCCGGTTAATACAATTCTAGCATGAATAATAAACATTTATCATGAAATAAGGAAATAAATAATAACTTTATTATTGCCTCTAGGGCATATTTCCTTCAGTCTCCCACTTGCACTAGAGTCAATAATCTAGCTCACATCGCCATGTGATTTAACATCAATAGTTCACATCACCATGTGATTAACACCCATAGTTCACATCGTCATGTGACCAACACCCAAAGGGTTTACTAGAGTCAATAATCTAGTTCACATCGCTATGTGATTAACACCCAAAGAGTACTAAGGTGTGATCATGTTTTGCTTGTGAGATAATTTTAGTCAACGGGTCTGTCACATTCAGATCCGTAAGTATTTTGCAAATTTCTATGTCTACAATGCTCTGCACGGAGCTACTCTAGCTAATTGCTCCCACTTTCAGTATGTATCTAGACCGAGACTTAGAGTCATCTAGATTAGTGTCAAAACTTGCATCGACATAACCCTTTACGACGAACCTTTTGTCACTTCCATAATCGAGAAACATATCCTTATTCCACTAAGGATAATTCGAAGAGACTTGCAAAGATAACCAATCATACATAAAAGAATTCAGAGAAGATTCAAATATTGTTCATAGATAAACTTGATCATAAACCCACAATTCATCGATCTCAACAAACACACCGCAAAAGAAGATTACATCGAATAGATCTCCACAAGAGAGGGGGAGAACATTGCATTGAGATCCAAAAAGAGAGAAGAAGCCATCTAGCGACCCGAAGGTCTGAGGTAAACTACTCACACATCATCGGAGAGGCTATGGTGTGTTGGGAATCGTAGCATAATTTAAAATTTTCCTACGCTCACCAAGATGCATCTATGGAGTCTACTAGCAACGAGGGGAAAGGAGTGGATCTACATACCCTTGTAGATCGCGAGCGGAAGCGTTCCAATGAACGTGGATGACGGAGTCGTACTCGCCGTGATCCAAATCACCGATGACCGAGTGCCGAACGGACGGCACCTCCGCGTTCAACACACGTACGGTGCAGCGACGTCTCCTCCTTCTTGATCCAGCAAGGGGGAAGGAGAGGTTGATGGAGATCCAACAGCACGACGGCGTGGTGGTGGATGTAGCGGGTCTCCGGCAGGGCTTCGCCGAGCTTCTGCGAGAGAGAGAGAGGTGTTGCAGGGGAGGAGGGAGGCGCCCAAGGCTTAGATGTTGCTGCCCTCCCTTCCCCCCACTATATATAGGGCCAAGGGAGAGGGGGGGGCGCAGCCTTGCCCCTTCCTTCAAGGAAGGGTGCGGCCAGGGGGGAGTCCTTCCCCCCCAAGGCACCTCGGAGGTGCCTTCCCCCTTTAGGACTCTCCCTTCTTTCTTATCTCTTGCGCATGGGCCTCTTGGGGCTGGTGCCCTTGGCCCATATAGGCCAAGGCGCACCCCTTACAGCCCATGTGGCCCCCCGGGGCTGGTGGACCCCCTTGGTGGACCCCCGGACCCCTTTCGGCACTCCCGGTACAATACCGATAAAGCGCGAAACTTTTCCGGCGACCAAAATAAGACTTCCCATATATAAATCTTTACCTCCGGACCATTCCGGAACCTCTCGTGACGTCCGGGATCTCATCCGGGACTCCGAACAACTTTCGGGTTTCCGCATACATATATCTCTACAACCCTAGCGTCACCGGACCTTAAGTGTGTAGACCCTACGGGTTCGGGAGACATGCAGACATGACCGAGACGCCTCTCCGGTCAATAACCAACAGCGGGATCTGGATACCCATGTTGGCTCCCACATGTTCCACGATGATATCATCGGATGAACCACGGTGTCGAGGATTCAATCAATCCGTATGCAATTCCCTTTGTCAATCGGTATGTTACTTGCCCGAGATTCGATCGTCGGTATCCCAATACCTTGTTCAATCTCGTTACCGGCAAGTCTCTTTACTCGTACCGCAATGCATGATCCCGTGACTAACGCCTTAGTCATATTGAGCTCATTATGATGATGCATTACCGAGTGGGCCCAGAGATACCTCTCCGTCACACGGAGTGACAAATCCCAGTCTCGATCCGTGCCAACCCAACAGACACTTTCGGAGATACCCGTAATGCACCTTTATAGTCACCCAGTTACGTTGTGACGTTTGGCACACCCAAAGCACTCCTACGGTATCCGGGAGTTGCACGATCTCATGGTCCAAGGAAAAGATACTTGACATTGGAAAAGCTCTAGCAAACGAAACTACACGATCTTTTATGCTATGCTTAGGATTGGGTCTTGTCCATCACATCATTCTCCTAATGATGTGATCCCGTTATCAATGACATCCAATGTCCATAGTCAGGAAACCATGACTATCTGTTGATCAACGAGCTAGTCAACTAGAGGCTTACTAGGGACAGGTTGTGGTCTATGTATTCACACATGTATTACGATTTCCGGACAATACAATTATAGCATGAATAATAGACTATTATCATGAACACAGAAATATAATAATAACCATTTATTATTGCCTCTAGGGCATATTTCCAACAGTCTCCCACTTGCACTAGAGTCAATAATCTAGTTACATTGTGATGAATCGAACACCCATTGCGTCCTGGTGTTGATCATGTTTTGCCCTAGGGAGAGGTTTAGTCAACGGATCTGCTACATTCAGGTCCGTATGTACTTTACAAATATCTATGTCTCCATTTTGAACACTTTCACGAATGGAGTTGAAGCGACGCTTGATATGCCTGGTCTTCCTGTGAAACCTGGGCTCCTTCGCAAGGGCAATAGCTCCAGTGTTGTCACAGAAGAGAGTCATCGGGCCCGACGCATTGGGAATCACCCCTAGGTCGGTAATGAACTCCTTCATCCAGACTGCTTCCTGTGCTGCCTCCGAGGCTGCCATGTATTCCGCTTCACATGTAGATCCCGCCACGACGCTCTGCTTGCAACTGCACCAGCTTACTGCTCCTCTATTCAAAATATACACGTATCCGGTCTGTGACTTCGAGTCATCCAGATCTGTGTCGAAGCTAGCGTCGACGTAACCCTTTACGACGAGCTCTTCGTCACCTCCATAAACGAGAAACATATCCTTAGTCCTCTTCAGGTACTTCAGGATATTCTTGACCGCTGTCCAGTGTTCCTTGCCGGGATTACTTTGGTACCTTCCTACCAAACTTACGGCAAGGTTTACATCAGGTCTGGTACACAGCATGGCATACATAATAGACCCTATGGCCGAGGCATAGGGGATGACACTCATCTCTTCTATATCTTCTGCCGTGGTCGGGCATTGAGCCGTGCTCAATTGCACACCTTGCAATACAGGCAAGAACCCCTTCTTGGACTGATCCATACTGAACTTCTTCAATATCTTGTCAAGGTATGTACTCTGTGAAAGACCAATGAGGCGTCTTGATCTATCTCTATAGATCTTGATGCCTAATATATAAGCAGCTTCTCCAAGGTCCTTCATTGAAAAACACTTATTCAAATAGGCCTTTATACTTTCCAAGAATTCTATATCATTTCCCATCAATAGTATGTCATCCACATATAATATGAGAAATGCTACAGAGCTCCCACTCACTTTCTTGTAAACACAGGCTTCTCCATAAGTCTGTGTAAACCCAAACGCTTTGATCATCTCATCAAAGCGAATGTTCCAACTCCGAGATGCTTGCACCAGCCCATAGATTGAGCGTTGGAGCTTGCATACTTTGTTAGCATTCTTAGGATCGACAAAACCTTCCGGCTGCATCATATACAACTCTTCCTTAAGGAAGCCGTTAAGGAATGCCGTTTTGACGTCCATCTGCCATATCTCATAATCATAGTATGCGGCAATTGCTAACATGATTCGGACGGACTTCAGCTTCGCTACGGGTGAGAAAGTCTCATCGTAGTCAACCCCTTGAACTTGTCGATAACCCTTAGCGACAAGTCGAGCTTTGTAGATGGTCACATTACCATCTGCGTCCGTCTTCTTCTTAAAGATCCATTTGTTTTCTATGGCTCGCCGCTCATCGGGCAAGTCAGTCAAAGTCCATACTTTGTTTTCATACATGGATTCTATCTCGGATTTCATGGCTTCTAGCCATTTGTCGGAATCCGGGCCCGCCATCGCTTCTTCATAGTTCGAAGGTTCACCGTTGTCTAACAACATGATTTCAAGGACAGGGTTGCCGTACCACTCTGGTGCGGAACGTGTCCTTGTGGACCTACGAAGTTCAGTGGCAACTTGATCCGAAGCTTCATGATCATCATCATTAACTTCCTCCCCCGTCGGTGTAGGCACCACAGGAACATTTTCCCGCGCTGCGCTACTTTCCGACTCGGAAGGGGTGACTATCACCTCATCAAGTTCCACTTTCCTCCCACTCAATTCTTTCGAGAGAAACTCCTTCTCTAGAAAGGACCCGTTCTTGGCAACGAAGATCTTGCCTTCGGATCTGAGGTAGAAGGTGTACCCAATAGTTTCCTTAGGGTATCCTATGAAGACGCATTTTTCCGATTTGGGTTCGAGCTTTTCAGGTTGAAGTTTCTTGACATAAGCATCGCATCCCCAAACTTTTAGAAACGACAGCTTAGGTTTCTTCCCAAACCATAATTCATACGGTGTCGTCTCAACGGATTTAGACGGTGCCCTATTTAAAGTGAATGCGGCAGTCTCTAAAGCATAACCCCAAAATGAGAGCGGTAAATCGGTAAGAGACATCATAGATCGCACCATATCCAATAGAGTGCGATTACGACGTTCGGACACACCATTTCTCTGAGGTGTTCCAGGCGGCGTGAGTTGTGAAACTATTCCACATTTCCTTAAGTGTGTACCAAATTCGTGACTTAAATATTCTCCACCACGATCTGATCGTAAGAATTTTATTTTCCTGTCACGTTGATTCTCGACCTCACTCTGAAATTCCTTGAACTTTTCAAAGGTTTCAGACTTGTGTTTCATTAGGTAGACATACCCATATCTACTTAAGTCATCAGTGAGAGTGAGAACATAACGATATCCTCCGCGAGCCTCAACACTCATTGGACCACACACATCGGTATGTATGATTTCCAATAAGTTGGTTGCTCGCTCCATTGTTCCGGAGAACGGAGTCTTGGTCATCTTACCCATGAGGCATGGTTCGCACGTGTCAAATGATTCGTAATCAAGAGACTCCAAAAGTCCATCTGCATGGAGCTTCTTCATGCGCTTGACACCAATGTGACCAAGGCGGCAGTGCCACAAGTATGTGGGACTATCGTTATCAACTTTACATCTTTTGGTATTCACACTATGAACATGTGTAACATCACGTTCGAGATTCATCAAAAATAAACCATTGACCAGCGGGGCATGACCATAAAACATATCTCTCAAATAAATAGAACAACCATTATTCTCAGATTTAAATGAGTAGCCATCTCGAATTAAACGAGATCCAGATACAATGTTCATGCTCAAAGCTGGCACTAAATAACAATTATTGAGGTTTAAAACTAATCCCGTGGGTAGATGCAGAGGTAGCGTGCCGACGGCGATCACATCGACCTTGGAACCATTCCCGACGCGCATCGTCACCTCGTCCTTTGCCAGTCTCCGTTTATTCCGTAGTTCCTGTTTTGAGTTACAAATATGAGCAACCGCACCGGTATCAAATACCCAGGAGCTACTACGAGTACTGGTAAGGTACACATCAATTACTTGTATATCACATATACCTTGGGTGTTGCCGGCCTTCTTCTTGTCCGCTAAATATTTGGGGCAGTTCCGCTTCCAGTGACCACTTCCCTTGCAGTAAAAGCACTCAGTCTCGGGCTTGGGTCCATTCTTTGACTTCTTCCCGGTAACTGGCTTACCGGGCGCGGCAACTCCCTTGCCGTCCTTCTTGAAGTTCTTCTTACCCTTGCCCTTCTTGAACTTAGTGGTTTTATTCACCATCAACACTTGATGTTCTTTTCTGATCTCTACCTCAGCTGATTTCAGCATTGAATATACCTCGGGAATGGTCTTTTCCATCCCCTGCATATTGTAGTTCATCACAAAGCTCTTGTAGCTTGGTGGAAGCGACTGGAGGATTCTGTCAATGACCGCGTCATCCGGGAGATTAACTCCCAGCTGAGACAAGCGGTTGTGCAACCCAGACATTCTGAGTATGTGCTCACTAACAGAACTGTTCTCCTCCATTTTACAGCTGAAGAACTTGTCGGAGACATCATATCTCTCGACCCGGGCATGAGCTTGAAAAACCAGTTTCAGCTCCTCGAACATCTCATATGCTCCATGTTTCTCAAAACGCTTTTGGAGACCCGGTTCTAAGCTGTAAAGCATGCCGCACTGAACGAGGGAGTAATCATCAGCACGCTGCTGCCAAGCGTTCATAACGTCTTGGTTCTCAGGGATTGGTGCTTCACCTAGCGGTGCTTCTAAGACATAATCTTTCTTGGCTGCTATGAGGATGATCCTCAGGTTCCGGACCCAGTCCGTATAGTTGCTGCCATCATCTTTCAGCTTGGTTTTCTCTAGGAACGCGTTGAAATTGAGGACAACGTGGGCCATTTGATCTACAATACATAGTGTAAAGATTTTAGACTAAGTTCATGATAATTAAGTTCATATAATCAAATTATTTAATGAACTCCCACTCAGATAGACATCCCTCTCGTCATCTAAGTGAAACATGATCCGAGTTCAACTAGGCCGTGTCCGATCATCACGTGAGACGGACTAGTCAAGATCGGTGAACATCTCCATGTTGATCGTATCTTCTATACGACTCATGCTCGACCTTTCGGTCCTCCGTGTTCCGAGGCCATGTCTGTACATGCTAGGCTCGTCAAGTCAACCTAAGTGTATTGCGTGTGTTCCGAGGCCATGTCTGTACATGCTAGGCTCGTCAACACCCGTTGTATTCGAACGTTAGGATCTATCACACCCGATCATCACGTGGTGCTTCGAAACAACGAACCTTCGCAACGGTGCACAGTTAGGGTGAACACTTTCTTGAAATTATTATAAGGGATCATCTTACTTACTACCGTCGTTCTAAGCAAATAAGATGCAAAAACATGATAAACATCACATGCAATCATATAGTGACATGATATGGCCAATATCATCATGCTCCTTTGATCTCCATCTTCGGGGCACCATGATCATCTTCTTCACCGGCATGACACCATGATCTCCATCATCATGATCTCCATCATTGTGTCTTCATGAAGTCGTCACGCCAATGATTACTTCTACTTGTATGGCTAACGCGTTTAGCAACAAAGTAAAGTAAATTACATGGCGTTATTCAATGACACGCAGGTCATGCAAAATAATAAAGACAACTCCTATGGCTCCTGCCGGTTGTCATACTCATCGACATGCAAGTCGTGATTCCTATTACAAGAATATGATCAATCTCATACATCACATATATCATTCATCACATCTTCTGGCCATATCATATCACATATATCACTTGCTGCAAAAACAAGTTAGACGTCCTCTAATTGTTGTTGCAAGTTTTACGTGGTTTGTAGGTTTCTAACAAGAACGTTTTCTTACCTACGTATGACCACAACGTGATTTGCCAATTTCTATTTACCCTTCATAAGGACCCTTTTCATCGAATCCGTTCCGACTAAAGTAGGAGAGACAGACACCCGCTAGCCACCTTATGCAACTAGTGCATGTCAATCGGTGGAACCTGTCTCACGTAAGCGTACGTGTAAGGTCGGTCCGGGCCGCTTCATCCTACAATGCCGCCGAAACAAGAAACGACTAGTAGCGGCAAGAAGAATTGGCAACATCAACGCCCACAACTTCTTTGTGTTCTACTCGTGCATAGTAACTACGCATAGGCCTGGCTCATGATGCCACTGTTGGGAATCGTAGCATAATTTAAAATTTTCCTACGCTCACCAAGATGCATCTATGGAGTCTACTAGCAACGAGGGGAAAGGAGTGGATCTACATACCCTTGTAGATCGCGAGCGGAAGCGTTCCAATGAACGTGGATGACGGAGTCGTACTCGCCGTGATCCAAATCACCGATGACCGAGTGCCGAACGGACGGCACCTCCGCGTTCAACACACGTACGGTGCAGCGACGTCTCCTCCTTCTTGATCCAGCAAGGGGGAAGGAGAGGTTGATGGAGATCCAACAGCACGACGGCGTGGTGGTGGATGTAGCGGGTCTCCGGCAGGGCTTCGCCGAGCTTCTGCGAGAGAGAGAGAGGTGTTGCAGGGGAGGAGGGAGGCGCCCAAGGCTTAGATGTTGCTGCCCTCCCTTCCCCCCACTATATATAGGGCCAAGGGAGAGGGGGGGGCGCAGCCTTGCCCCTTCCTTCAAGGAAGGGTGCGGCCAGGGGGGAGTCCTTCCCCCCCAAGGCACCTCGGAGGTGCCTTCCCCCTTTAGGACTCTCCCTTCTTTCTTATCTCTTGCGCATGGGCCTCTTGGGGCTGGTGCCCTTGGCCCATATAGGCCAAGGCGCACCCCTTACAGCCCATGTGGCCCCCCGGGGCTGGTGGACCCCCTTGGTGGACCCCCGGACCCCTTTCGGCACTCCCGGTACAATACCGATAAAGCGCGAAACTTTTCCGGCGACCAAAATAAGACTTCCCATATATAAATCTTTACCTCCGGACCATTCCGGAACCTCTCGTGACGTCCGGGATCTCATCCGGGACTCCGAACAACTTTCGGGTTTCCGCATACATATATCTCTACAACCCTAGCGTCACCGGACCTTAAGTGTGTAGACCCTACGGGTTCGGGAGACATGCAGACATGACCGAGACGCCTCTCCGGTCAATAACCAACAGCGGGATCTGGATACCCATGTTGGCTCCCACATGTTCCACGATGATATCATCGGATGAACCACGGTGTCGAGGATTCAATCAATCCGTATGCAATTCCCTTTGTCAATCGGTATGTTACTTGCCCGAGATTCGATCGTCGGTATCCCAATACCTTGTTCAATCTCGTTACCGGCAAGTCTCTTTACTCGTACCGCAATGCATGATCCCGTGACTAACGCCTTAGTCATATTGAGCTCATTATGATGATGCATTACCGAGTGGGCCCAGAGATACCTCTCCGTCACACGGAGTGACAAATCCCAGTCTCGATCCGTGCCAACCCAACAGACACTTTCGGAGATACCCGTAATGCACCTTTATAGTCACCCAGTTACGTTGTGACGTTTGGCACACCCAAAGCACTCCTACGGTATCCGGGAGTTGCACGATCTCATGGTCCAAGGAAAAGATACTTGACATTGGAAAAGCTCTAGCAAACGAAACTACACGATCTTTTATGCTATGCTTAGGATTGGGTCTTGTCCATCACATCATTCTCCTAATGATGTGATCCCGTTATCAATGACATCCAATGTCCATAGTCAGGAAACCATGACTATCTGTTGATCAACGAGCTAGTCAACTAGAGGCTTACTAGGGACAGGTTGTGGTCTATGTATTCACACATGTATTACGATTTCCGGACAATACAATTATAGCACGAATAATAGACTATTATCATGAACACAGAAATATAATAATAACCATTTATTATTGCCTCTAGGGCATATTTCCAACATGGTGTTGATGTAGAAGCCCTCCGTGATCAATGCCCCCTCCGGCGGAGCTCCGGAAAAGGCCACAAGATGGGATCACACGGGTACAGAAGGTTGCGGCGGTGGAATTAGGTTTTTGGCTCCGTATCTGGTAGTTTGGGGGTACGTAGGTATATATAGGAGGAAGAAGTACGTCGGTGGAGCAACGTGGGGCCCACGAGGGTGGAGGGCGCACCCAGGAGGGTAGGGGCGCCCCCCTACCTCGTGCCTTCCTGGTTGATGCCTTGACGTAGGGTCCAAGTCCTCTGGATCACGTTCGTTCCGAAAATCACGTTCCCGAAGGTTTCATTCCGTTTGGACTCCGTTTGATATTCTTTTTCCGCGAAACTCTGAAATAGGCAAAAAACAGCAATTCTGGGTTGGTTCTCCGGTTAATAGGTTAGTCCCAAAAATAATATAACAATGTATAATAAAGCCCATTAATGTCAAAAACAGAATATAATATAGCATGGAACAATAAAAAATTATAGATATGTTGGAGACGTATCAGTGAGGTATAAGCTTTTCTCTACGGATGTTAATATTGTCACATAGACAGAAGACACAAACACATCGGAGTTATTGGACCAGCGCGCGAGCAGACCAACTCGAGCACACCACGACAGATACACGGGTCGTTCCTTTCACTTCCACATGACCAAACACAAGCACAACCCTCACAAACACTGACTTGTACACTCCGGCCACTGGCGCACCTGTGAGGTTGTGACTGATAGAACCTATTGATCCAGTGGGCATGGCGATTCCGGTCGTGGTGATAGGTATTACCTTTTCCTTGTGGCTCGAGGGGGTACCGGTGCCGGCCATGGTGACGGTGGCCGGTGGTGGCAAAGAGTAGCGGAGAGGTGGTGGCGGAGATTCCCATCAGCACTGCACTGACACTAGATCGATAGGGATGTAGGTGGGGTGTACGTCATTGCGACGAACCTCGTGGTGCGAGCCACCGACCCCCACCTCTTTATATAGTGCAGGTGACAGGGGCCCATCAACCATAGTGGATTGAGCGCCCCCGATCAGGGCGCGGATCTAAGGGCCCGGTGGGTCGTTCGGCCCACACGATGGAGATCATCCTAACATTCTCCCCCTTAATCTCAACTTTTACTTTTGACCTTATACTTTTACTTTACTCGTTTCATAACAGATCAATACATAGAACATGTTTCATCGTCAGTGCTCAATTGCCGATAGAATCAGATAGCCACAACGTACCTCTCTGTTTTGAAACAAATTCTTTAACCTTGGGCCCTTTATTGTCCGGAAATCTTAGACTATACCATAAAACCCATGTCGACTGTGTGTTCTCCGAACACACTGGGCGGTAAGCCTTTAATAAGCAGATCTGCAAACACTTGTCTGTTGCTTTTGTGCTTCAAGCATTTCTACATAATTCCGGACTTTCTCCTTTACAACGCATAACACTGTGTCAGTGTGTTTGGCATCAACACTTGACTCGTTATCATAGGAGCAAAAAACTTAAAATGGTTATCGCTGTTGTCAACCATTATCAACTCCGGGTACAGGTCTCCTTAACCATTTTGCTTGTCCCTCAGCCTCATATCAAGCTATAACATATCTTTGCATCACATTGATGATAATTGTTTCATTCTTTGGACCTTTTCCACGCAAAAACTCCAAGTGTGAAGGTTAGCGATAATTGTGGATTTCGCTATACATTTCACAAGTCCTGTCTTTGTACTCACAATCTTTTGAGAGCACTTATTTCTTTCAGCATGAGGCCGATATCTTTGTCTCCATTCTAGTGGTCTATATATGGACTGGAGATTGCCAAAACAACCCGGATACGTGGACTGTGTCAGGGTAATATATTGAGCTTTCACCATATCTGTTTTCAATCTTTTCTCATCAACTTTTGGAACACCATAGTTTCCAGTTCCATTACCCTGGACTATAAGAACAGGCGTAGGTTTTCTCACATGCATACTTTAGAGACCTTTCTTAGCATGTTCATGCGAAATTTCTAATACCCCCTTTTATTCTTTTCTTGGTGAATCTCGATAATTATAACGAGAGTCACTCTACTGAGAACATTTTTTTGAACTTTGAGAACAAGAACTTCTTTTCTCCTCCTGCAGTCGATTGACATCACCACTAGCAAGTAGGACGTCATGCACATGCACAGGATTAGGAAATGAATTTCCCATTCTATAACTTTTCATGAATACGATTGTCTTCTCATTTTGTTTAACCCAAAATAACATCTAATTCTTTTAACTTTAAATGCCACTGTCTAGAGACTTGCTCTAGTCCATAACAAACTTCTTGAAGCAGTATCCCTTGTGTTCTTTACTTTCAACTGATGTAACACAGATCATGATGTCAGTCATGATGTGCCACTAACACTCATTGTAATTTATTCATTCTCTTTGCACAAAATCTTTCCTTTGGTAACACATTGACCTTGTAGACCCTTTATAGCCTACTGTTTATGCTCCATTGGAAATTACTTATGAGTCGCAAACATCGTTGGGATTCACCAATTTTATTTCATCTCATATAGTCTCTTATCATTTAGACAAACAGACATTTCTCAAAGCTCGATTGAGCGCTTTAAATGAGGTGGGATCAACCTCCATTTGAATTTCACTAACATAAACTTTATAGTAATCAGAAGTATCTGATTTTCTCATTCCTTGAGACCATCTGTACCTCAGGTACTAGCACTTCTTTCATATGGGTTGTTGTTGCTCTGTCATTGCCAAGAGGCAAATTAATTCTATAGTCTTTCATTTCCAAGAGACGATAGATTTTACAGGGACTTGTATCACAAGATCCATGTTTACTCATTCATCCTTTATAGAGCTAACAACATGTGTTGTATAGGTCATACAACATGCTCCCCCAGATTACTCCATCTTCACTAAAAATGGCGTATCTTTAAACTTTATTATTTGGGTTTATTCTGTTAAAACTTTCTTCTTTCTGGCACTTTAAGCACCGTCTTACTATTCCTTAGTCTGCTTCGGAACTGTAAAAGATCCAGGAATACAACTATTTCTGTTTTTTAGGGGTATTATTATGACCATCGTACTCCCCGAGACAATCACATTCTTTATTAATGGATCACTTTAGATGCATAATGTGCAACACATCATCTAAAGTATAGGGGAGTTTCATCATTCTTAATTTATCTAATATTTCTTTCTCCCCCTCGAAATGTGGCAAGAAATTTTCTGCCACAATTTCGAAACCCATTCATAACTTTTGTGAGTTCAGGAAACTTCAATTATCTATTTCATTCATCTGATTACTTCATGCGAAATGAAGTCATCTGTTAATTGATATGGGAGTACTTTTTCCTCATTTCCATTTCGGAAACTCACAGAGTTCTTTATTATTAGTACTTTTGCAAGTCATAATTGCATATCAATCTTATCTTTAGGTTCCTCTCTCACTTTTATTCTCTTTGGATTTATTGAGTGGTTAATGACCGTTACACACAAGTTATACGGTCGATATTAGGAAAGCATAATAGCTACTCCATACTTTTCTCCTAGAGTGGGACACATTAAACGCACATGAGTCGTCATATCTTTCTCCTGTCATACATGATAAGTTCTTTGCCAAAATTTCTCCTGACATATAGGATTTTTGACATAATACTATGTCAACTTTGCCTAGTTACACAGGTATTTTCCAAGACTTTCCCCGCCATGCGGGTTTTATCATAATCCTCTTTTCCCGCTATGCGGGTAATTCCTTGTAAGGAACATAAATGCCAGAATTGGCTCTTTTGACTGCATATGCAGTCATCAAATTCAGAAATAAACCCAAACGCTCTTTGACACACATGCTTAATCCGACGTTGGTCAAATTAAACACGCATGTTGCTTGTTTCATCTCAAAACGTGTTGACTGAAAAATCTTCTTCATATAGAATACATGAACGACATTCGTCAACCAAGACTCTCAATGATCTATCTGTTTTCTTTTCTTGGATTAATATCCAAGAATTCTTTTCTTTTGAAGCCATTCTTAGAGAGAACATACTCCCTCATCTTATGACCTTTCTTGGTCATCTTTCGGGTCACAAGTACCCAGCCATTCGCTTTCACGAATGAAAGCATGGAAACTTTTAGTCTAAGAAAACTTAGGCAACAATCAACAATAATGAGCATAAAAATAAACCTACGTTGGTCTGGTTAAAAAATATGCACATTAAACTTTTGTAAAACTTCCCTTTTATATTCTAATTCACCATTGTGGTAGAATTAGAATAAAACTCATTCTTCTACATTAATTCCATATCACCGTTGGGCGGAAATGGAAATAACGCATATAACTCATAAACAATGTGATGATAGTATTTCTATTAAACAACTTTGCTAAGAAATATTCATCATCATCAACTTTATTGCAGTGGAAACAAGAAATATACATTTCTCTAGTTCAAGAGCACTTCTTCATCTTTAACTGTTCTCTGAAAATTGATCACTTTAATACAAATTTATCAGAGATTTAAGCTTTGAACATAAGACTCATAGAATTATAGTACTGTTATCATCAACGTTGGTCAGAAAATAACAATACCATATTTTAACTTTAAAACAAATATCTTTCTTTTGTCATAGCGGAAACTATCTGCATCTTATTTCACCCACAGGGGAAAAACATTTAGTTTGCAGCGGAAACTTTACAATATTCTATTCAGAAACAATTCTGTACTCTTTTACTCTCTAAGCAATTTTAACCGGTTGGTTCAAAATTGCATTAGAGAAGCAACAATTTAATCTTTTACTTTAACATGCTCTTAAAACTTAATTCTATGTAAACCTCTATTTTCTTTGTCAAAGAGCACTATAAATTATTTACGTGGCAGAAAAACATGAATAAAAATTCATGAACTTTTTATTCTTTACAGAAACTTTTCTTTTATTAAAGAAGAATTAATGAACTTTATTATTTCCTTTATAAAATTCCTGAACTTTTCTTTTTCTGAAAATTTTCTATTTTCATTTTTAGAAACTTTTTCTGTTTACTTTTATTTTCTAAACTAATTTTCGTTGGATTAATTTGAATAGAAAATCTATATGAAATTTGCCCAAGACTGGACAGAATAAGAAAAAAGAATACTGAATCTGCCCCCCGCGCGACACGGATGCAGCCAACCGGGAGCGAGCGATCCGGCCCACGGCCCGCAGCAAGTTCCAGCGCTGGCGGTCTAATGGCCTAGGGCCCCCTTCTCTTTCGGCCCAGTGGCTCGGGTGGAGCTAGGGTTTGATCTGTACCGTTCGATTGGATCGGAAGAGGCAGCGGTTGTTTCGCTCTAACAAAACAGGGCAGCGCCCCCCGACCGAAAACCCTAGCGCCCCATTCTCTCGATCTCTTCTCTCTCTCTCTCGCAGCGGGAACCAGGGCAGTGCCCCGGCCGCCGCCGGCGGCGGCGGAAGCCACCGCGCCGCGCGCGCCTCCTTCCCCTTCCCCCTTATGTTTCTTTTTCTTTTTCAGAGTCAGAGAGAGAGAGATAAGGGCGAGGCGGTGCCATCTTCTGCTCGTGTCCCGCAAGGCCACCGGCGTGTCTCTGTCCTGCCGCCGGCGACGGCATCGAGCGGCCACCGCTGCGCGCGAGTCTGCTCTTGTTCCCCTCCCCTCTTTCTCCATCCACCCCCTTTTTCAGAGAGAACAAGGCGCAGCTGCGCCCACTCCTCCTCTGCCTCGCTTGAAAACGGCGACGGTGGAGCACTTGGTGGTGGCGTCGTTGCCATCCCCTTCGCCGGCTGCGCGTTCGCCTTGCGGTGAGCGCATCGCCGTCTAACGGTTTGGCCGCGGTGCCCTTTGCCCCTTTCGGGGTAGTTCTTCTTCCCCTGTCGCCTCGACTTGCCGATGCGCGACAGGATCGAGAGGAACGGCGCGGCCATGACGGCGGCGCTACTTTCTCCAGTGAGGAAACTTTCTTTGCCCTGTCAATTACAGCGTGTTTGGTTTGGGGGAATTCGAGATGGGGAATGGGAGTTGGGGGTGAGGAGATTAAAAGTCCACTGTTTGATTAGAGGGAATGGGAGTTTAAGTAGGAAGGGGAATGGGAGTTGAGGAAGCCAATTCCCACCTATTTCTTCCCAGGGGGTACCCTGCTAATTCGTGAGCAGAGTTTTATCCCATGCTAATTCCCATCATAAACCAAACAAGGGAATGAGAGTAAAAATCTACTTCCCATGACTAATCCCTTCATAAACATCCTTGTGCAAACTCCCATTTCCCTGCCTAAGGGTTTACCAAACAGGCTGTTAGGGTTCTTTGGGGAGGGGAGGATTTCTGTTGCTACCGAAAATCCACAACGCCAACCTGGGCTGATACCATTGATAGAACCTATTGATCCAGTGGCGATGGGGATTCCGGTAGTGGTGATAGGTATTACCTTTTCCTTGTGGCTCGAGGGGGTACCGGTGCCGGCCATGGTGACAGTGGCCGGTGATGGCAGAGAATAGCGGAGAGGTGGTGGCGGAGCTTCCCGTCAGCACTGCACTAACACTAGATCGATAGGGATGTAGGTGGGGTGTACGGCATTGCGGCGAACCTCGTGGTGCGAGCCGCCGACCCCCACCTCTTTATATAGTGCAGGTGACAGGGGCCCGTCAACCATAGTGGGTTGAGCGCCTCCGATCAGGGCACGGATCTAAGGGCCCGGTGGGTCGTTGGGCCCACACGATTGAGATCATCCTAACAGTGACTACTTATCGTGCGAGCACCCGGTCGTCTGAACCCTGCATGTCCGAGAGCGCCCTAACTAACTCGGCTACGACGAAGTACACAAGAAGTCACCGCGCCGGCGCCACCGCGGGCATACCCGCCTCCGAACCCGCCGAACGGGATGCTACCACTAGCAAACCCTGTGAAAGGGATGGCCGTAGCTCCCCCGACGCTGCGAAACGAGGTGACGCTCCCCACGCAGCCCCCGACGCCGCCGAGCGGGCCGGTGACGCCGGTGAGGACGCCGGCTCCGTTGTCACCGAAGCCCCCGCCGTAGCTGCCGCCGACGACCGGGAAGCGCGGCAGGTCCCCCATGCCTCCCACGCCCATGAGCAGCTTCTTCGCGTCCTCTGCGCCCGCTCCTCCTGTCACCGGCGCCCTTTTCTATGATGGCGGCGGCCGGAAGTGAGTCATCCGCCACACCGCCAGCTGAAGCGGGCACGTTCCTGCTGGCAGCCGCCACGGCGTGCGTCACCAGTGCGAGGCAGAACAGGAGCGAGGCTATATGGTGCGACAGGACTTCTTTGGCCATGGCGCGCACTGCACTAATCTAGCTAGCGATCGAGTACACTTGTACACGCTCTCTTTTGTGTTGTGCACTTGTGATCGTTGGTGCTGATGCACTTGTGGTCTCGTGGAGTTTGCTGTTTAAATAGGCAGAGGAGCACGAAGGAGGTACCGGCCGGGGCAGGTGTGGGTTGCAGTGACTGTTTGCTCAGGGATCAAGAACATGATGAGTAAAGGGAAATGATTCTGTTAGACTAGCCACAATGGGTAGTAACATAGAGTAGTAACCTGCCCATGTTACTACCTCTATAGTGGGGAGTAACATATTAATACTTCATTTATTATGCTATAGACTCATCTTGCCTTGATATGTGTGATGTTACTCATACTAGTAGTAACTAGCTATGTTACTACAGGTCTCTCTTTCTTCATTTATTGCTTGCCACATCATCTATTTTATCTAGATATGTGTGATGTTACTACCTATGTTACTCCCACTGTGGGTAGTCTTAAGCCAGCCGAAAACGCATCGTCCGTCTGTCGTCTTATCTATGCCACATGTGTCCTATGGGCTCCACAAACCTTATCTCCTCCCTTTTCCTAGTTTTATCATATTCTCTCTCCTCTTCTCAAACACACAGAATGAGGATTACCCAACCATGTATTTGGACTCCCATTCCCGTCCCGTCTGCTCGGATATAAAAATTCCCATCCCCACAAGGAAACCATGCCCGCAATAAACAACAATATTCAATAACATTTCCGGAGAAAACAACAACATTTCAACAAAATAAACAACATGTAAGGCCATTTGGTGGTGTGTTGTAGCTATATTATGGTTTTCTTTGAGAATTTTTGGGGAAAATGGGTGGGATGGCAAGAAATTTGGATGGTCATAGACGGAAATTACCTATGGCCTACTGAATTTAGGGCCCATAAGTATGACCTTTCACAGGTAAGGCCCATAACGGTTATGGGTAATGTTATAATATCCCCATCCCCGTCTTAACCACTGGATAAGGTACTTGACCCACAATTCTAAAAAAAAAATGGTACTTGACCCACAATTCTCAAAAAAAAAGGTACTTGACCCACAAATTCCATGTGAGAATTAAAACTGGTCCATTACCAAGCCTTAATACAGTAATTACCTGCCAGATTGACCTACGGCGGCCATGGCTAGATGGAGCTCGTGCATGTGCGTGCGCTGGGTTACCGGGGCGTGGCCACGGCTGGGGCGCACATGCATGGCACAGAGGGGTGGGCTCGAGCTGGAGCTTCTTTTAATGGTCATGGCCACGGTCGGGCGCATACATGCAGATGCTTTTTTTTTCATCAAGGTCTTTTTTGATGCGCCTTTTTGCAACATCGGTGGTGTTCCATACAGCATTGGCGAACGACGGTTTTGCTCCCTCGACATGCAACGGCAATGCAGCGATATGACCTTGTTACAAAAGTTCGTTCACAACATTACCGCTGTTGAAAAAAAACTGAAGAAGAAAAGAATTGTGCAATATGAACTTGCTGCAAAGATAGCACTCGCGCCCCTGTGACTACTCACCGTGCCTCCCAGCATCTCATTCCCCCACCCCGTCGTCGAGAGCAGCCAGCACCCGGGCTATACGGGACTACTCCGTCTGAACCCTGCTCGAGCGCGACAGTATGACAAGGATGTAGGTCCACCCACGTACTAACGCAAAACTAGCACGATCCGCCATGCGGCAACACGCCAGATGGTTACGCACATAGAGAATATGCATGTCCCAGAGCGCCCTAGCTAACTCGGCTACAATGACCTACTCAAGATGTCACGGCGCCAGCGCCTCCAGCGGCGTACCCGCCTCCGCGCGAGCCAGCCGAATGGGGTGCTACCACCAGCGAACCCTTCGAAAGGGATGTCGCTAGCTCCCCCCACACGACCAAATGGGGTGACGCTCCCCACGCCGCCGAGTGGGCCTGTAACGCCGCTGAAGAAGCCGGTTCCGTTGTGCGGAAGCTCCCGCCGTAGCCGCTGACACTGGCCAGGAGGCCCGGCAGGTCCCCCATGCCTCCCACGCCCATGAACAGGTTCTTCGCGTCCGCCGCGCGTTGTTCTTGTCACCAGCGCGGTGGCGGCGGCTGGAATTGAGGCCTCCGCCACGCCGCAAGCTGAAGCGGGCACGGCGTGCGCCACCAGTGCGAGGTAAAGCAGGAGCGAGGCTATATGGTGCTACAGAACTTCATGGCCACGGTCGCGATGCACTAGTCTAGCTAGCGAGTACACTTCTACTCACTCTCTCTTGTGTTGTGCGCTTGTGATCCTTGGTGCTGATGCACTTGTGGTTCGGCTAAGTAGGCGGAGGAGGAGGACGACGGAGACACCGGGGCAGGTGTGGGGGTGTAAATGAGGCGAGTGCGATAGCGGCGTGGGATGAAGTGACTCTTTGCTCCGGTACCAAGAACAGGATGAGCACATTGCTTTCTCAAAAAAGAAGGATGAGTAAATTTGGATGGAGTGGAGGTGGCGAGGGGTGCGAAGCAATGAATTCAGGGCTGCGTAGAACAACGCCCACGTGGGACTATGAGGCCCGTTGCCCAATAGCTCATGAACCTAGCGCGACCGTTAACGCTGTTGCTTCGCTGGCGCTCGCATTGCACCACTGCTTGAGGTTATCAAGGCGCTTCGGCGGTTGTTTTCTACTACATCGATGATCCAACTATTTTGGAAGCTTTGGCGATAAGGCAGGCCCTGACACTAGCCATGGTCAAGGACCTTTACATAACCAAGATCTTAGTGGCTTCGGATTGTAAGGTGGCAGTTGATGCTATCGAAGAAAGGAGTGTGGCACAATACAGAGCAGTCACACATGTAATCATAGGAATAGCTAGTAGCTTTATTTCTTGTTCTTTCAAACATGAGTTTAGGACCTCGAATGTCGAGTCTCACAATCTCGCGAAACATCCACGGGTTGGTCGCCATGCTTGATTCGACCATCCTAGAGATATTTTGTTCGTCTCTGTAAATATTGTGACGCCATAAAGTTCGCAAGTTTGCCTAAAATAACCTCTGCTCAAGTTTTCTTCTTCTTCTTTTTCTTTTTTTGATTTTACTTTGTGTTTTTTGTCTTTTCAACGGTTTTATTCGTCATTTTTTCATTTTATTTGAATTCTTTGTTTTCTCATTGGTTTCTTGGGTTTTCTTTCTTTCTTATACTTCTGTTTTCTTTATTCTTTCTTGAATTTTCTTCGGTTTCTTTACTTTTCTTTTGTTTCTTTGTCGGTTTTTATCAATTTTCTTCTCTGAACACATATCTACTTTTTTTTTCTCATTACACAATGTCGATTTCTATTGCACGCATGAAACTTATTTTTGATACACGCTAGACATTTTGAAATACATTGCGTACATTTTCTAAAAATACTTGTTTTGAATACGTGGTAAGATTTTTTTTCCAAATACACATCGTACTTTTTTACATGGCAATAAATTTTTTCAACTACGCAAGCATTTTTTTATATTGTATAAGTGATTTTACCTAAAATAAACTACAATATCTCGTGTCTTACCTTGCAATATTTCTAGCAAAATTGTGAAAGGGTGATGTGCATATGTAGTAATGTGCACCTCCAATAAAATAGAATTTGACACTTCTGAGAACTTGCACAAAAGCCCTAAATAGCAGTCGCTCAAAATTGATAGGAATCAAAGAAGCAAATCGTGGCTCAAAGCTACCCAGAAGCATGAGAATGGATGGATTGCATTCATGTGAGTTAGACTTATGTTTGCACCAAACAAGATATGTGCATGAATAATGATGACGACCAACCATCCATAAATAAATGCATTTGGAACTAGCTAAGGATGTTGTCGTGAGGCATGTGCGTGAACATATTAGCAGACATATGTGATAGGTATCTATAAGACAGATGGTCACTTGAATAGTTTGAACCATGGAGCTCTCAGGATTCTTAGACCTAGTTAGTTTGATACTATGGTGAGCAAGGGTCGACCTTCAACCACTGTTAGATTGCTGGTGAGCCACGCAGGATTAGGAAGTATCGGTAATTACACTTAATGTTGGTACTTTACAATCAACCATGGCAGGCGATGTCACGTGATAATACACAAAACATTATTGCACGTGAGAGTGTGGATGCAGTGTAGTGAACGTTTGCACTATAATCCAGATGAAGAATGATTATTTCAGAGAAGTGAAGGTAGGCGAGACAACGAAGTAGAGGCCCTATATGGAGAATTTGTCGCTACATGACCGGTGTACTCGCAGACTGAGGGTCATCTTTGAGCGAGACTGAGTCCATATTAAGAAACACTTGCAGCCCAAACCTTGGTGCCAGTTTGTATGGTTAGGCCAAAGACCGACAAAAGCTTGTTTGTTTGAGAGATAACATTTTCTATAAATGCCTAAAAATAAATAAAATTTTATAGTCCTACTTTCGACGTGAGATATATGCCATCGAATTGTGGACACAATAAATTGTTGGATCCGTTTAAAGTTCGGAGGAAAAATCAGAGGAACTCATGGGACAGATTTGACAATGTGGTGAGCTAAGCAGTATTATAGCTGTGACAAAGTATATTGTCGGATCCGATGACAAAGTTTAGTATGGAAATAAGAGGGACCCAATATACGAATTTGGTAATTTAGTTATCAATGTCTTGTGTCTTAATAACTAGTCTACTTTAAAAACACTACTATCAAAATTACTCAAATAGTCTAAAAATCCAAGGCACACCTTCCCCAGTGAAAGCTCCACACATCTTGAACAATTCAACTTTGATCCAGCATTTCACTCACATCATTAACACTGCCATCTTAAATTAATTTTCTCTATTCCTATAATAATTTTTTGACTATGCTCCCTGGGTTCCTCAGTACACAACATGACACCAATCGCTGATCGGAGAGTTGGGGGACGGCTCAATTGGTTTTGGTTGGGAGTATGATGGCAATGGACCTACAACCCATCTGTGTGGACTAGCCACATAGCCAACCTTTGTTCTATTTGTCTAGTGGTTTCTATCAAGATGATTCTTCATGCCCATCAAAGAACCCTGAGATGTTAATCCAAAAAAACGATTGGAACCAGCAGAGCCCTGTGATGTTAATCCTTTATATAAACTCTTGTCGGCCCGTGTGAATTGTCTAGTGCTTTGTAACGTGGAGCTACATGCGCGTAGTTCAGTCAGAGCCAGTAGCGTGATTGCTGTGACCGATTGTACTGCATTGAGGCCGAACTCCACCTCACTTAATAAGGTGCACATACAGGAGGAGAATTTTTATTATGGTGATCGACTTAATTTCAAATTTTGAACCGTTATGATGAAGAACAATTCGTTTTCTTCCTTTGATTTACTATTTTGTTTTCATTCTTCAGTTCACCTCAGTATTTTGTCAGCCACTGCTGTGTAGTGTACGTACCCACACATATCGTCCAGTGCTTTGTCGCGTGGAACTGTGGGAGTAGCTCGACACGAGTACGTAGCTCAGAGCCAGCCAACAGCGTGAATGCTGCTGGGTCGATGGTACATTGAAGCGAACTAGTTCATAAAGTTCTCGCATGCAGAAGGTCAAGTTTTATCATGATTATTTAGATTCAAACTTTGAATGACAAGATTTTTTTCAGAAAGGAGGATGAACAAGAATAATATATTTTCTTCTTACCATTTATCACGTTCCCGAGTTTCTGTATATAGTTTGTCTCTTCAATTCACTTTGACTATTTTTTCAGTAGCTGTTTGTGTGACCGGTGACCAAAGTTTGGGCCACACACATATTGGCAACCACAACAGTGGCACCAAGTGTGTCACAGTAAAAAAGTCTGTCACTGTTACAAATGTCCCTTAATAACAACACATGGACAACCCTCTCACTGACGTCTAGGTACAGACACACTCCAGCCATACAACCCTGTACAAACATATAGACACAAAGGACTACGTACTACGCTTGAACGCTGCGCCACACCACGAACACACCCTAGGTCCACGCATGTACCTACGCTAAGCTTGCGCGATCCACCATCCATGTGCCAGAGGTATGGTGACGTACATATATGCATGGCCTGGGGCGCCCACGCTAGCTCGGTCACGACAACGTACTCAAGGCGTGACGCCGCCGGCGCCTCCACTGCCGTACCCGTCTCCCAGCCCGCCGAACGGGACGCTGCCACTGGCGAAAGCTCGGGAAGGGATGCCGCCGGCTCCTCCGACGCCTGAAAATGTTGTGAGGCTCCCCACGCCACCCCCGACGCCGCCAAGCGGTCCGATGACACCGTTGAAGACGCCCGTGAAGTTGTTGCTGAAGCCCCAACCGTAGCCGCCGCCGACAGCCGGGTGGCCCAGTAGGTTCCCCATGCCTCCCACGCCGACAAACATGTTCTTCTCGATACACTCTCTATTGTGTTGGGCGCGTGAGATGCCTGCTCTGCTGTCGAGGCACTTGTGCTGCGGTGGAGCTCGTGCTTTAAATAGGCCGAGGGGGAGTACGATGGAGAGACCTGGGCAGGTGAAGGGGTGGAAATGAGGCGAGTGCGAGTTAGAGCGGCATGGGGTGCTGTGATTTTTTGTTTTTTGATAAATGATTTTATTTTTATTTTGTGCGGCGTAGGGTGCTGTGAATGTTTTTGTTCAGGGGTCAGGAGGGGAAAACCCTATATGACACAGGCGAGCCAGCAATGAGCTGAGCTGAGCCCGTTAAGGCGTTCCAACAATGGAACCTTGGTTCGAAGCTTCTATAGGTTTTGGGAACCTTCCAGGACTTCTTGACCCGTTCTTTTTTCCCTTTTTTGTTTTTTTTCGTATTTTCTAAGGTTCGTGCTTTCAAAAAATACTTGGATTTTTTTAAAAAAATCAAAATTACAAAAAATGTTACTGTTTATAAATTATGTTCATAAAATTTTAAAATATTTGAATTTTAAAAAACTGGTCAATGTTTTAAAAAATGTTAAAATTTAAAACAATTGTATTGTTGTAAAAAAATCACAAATCAGAAAACGTGGTGATTTTTTAAAAGGAGGAGGATGGCCAAGAATAATTCATTTTCTTCTTGTTATTATCACGTATCCGATTTTTCATCAGTAGCTACTGTGTGACCGGTGACCACACATACTGTTGGCCAGACTACGCCATGCATATATCGCAATTAGTGAGGTATCCCGTCTTTCCAGATGTTAATACTCTCACGTAGACAGAAGACAGAATCACATGAACTGGACTTGAGCACGCCAACTTGACAACATCACGAGTTCTTTTAGTAAGGTAATCAGATACAGTAGTTCACACGACCAAACACAACCACAACTCTCACTGACATCCACCACAACTCCAGCTACTCGCCCGACAGTCTTGACCTGTACAGTCATGTAGACAGGAAGGATTACTGCGCTTGAACCCTGCGCCACATGACGAACACGCGCTAGGTCCACGCATGTACGTACGCTAAGCTAGCGCGATCCACCATCCAAGTCCAAGACGCATGGTGACGTACATATATGCATGACCTAGGGCGCCCTCGCTAGCTCGGCCACGACGACGTACTCAAGGCGTGACGCCGCCGGCGCCTCCACCGCCGTACCGGTCTCCCAGCGAACCGAACAGGGCGCTGCCAGTGGCGAAAGCTCGGAAAGGGATGCCGCCGGCTCCTCCGACGCATGAAAATGCTGCGAGGCTCCCCACGCTGCCCCGGACGCCACCGAGCGGTCCGGTGACGCCGATGAAGACGCTGGCGAAGTTGTTGCCAAAGTTCTAACGGTAGCCGCTGCCGACGGCCGGGAGGCCCAGTAGGTTCCCCATGCCTCCCACGCCCACAAACATGTGTTCTTCGTGATCCGCTCTCTGTTGTGTTGGGCGCCTGAGATGCCTGCTCTCCTGTTGAGGCACTTATGGTGTGGTGGAGCTTGTGGTTTAAATAGGCCGAGGAGTACGATGGAGAGACCAGGGCAGGTGAAGGGGTGTAAATGAGGCGAGTGCAAGTTAGAGCGGCATTGCGGCGTAGGGTGCTGTGATTTTGTTTTTATTTTTTGCGGGGTAGAGTGCAGTGAATGTTTGTTCAGACTTGGCAGGTCACGCGCGCTGCCTACGATTGCTTGCAATCTCCCGGCTCCGGTTGCGCCACGTCTTCCCCCTACCCCTCTCACGCGTTGTAGATGCCCTCGTGGGATGCGCAAACCGTCTCTTAGAGCATCTCCAATAGCCGCGCGGAAAAAACACCTTTAGCACGCGCGGAGCGTTTTCGCGCGCTCCAGCGGTGGCGGGAAATTTCAGCGCGCGGCAAAGAATCGCGCGCGTGTGGGAGAAAACGTCCCGACGCGTGCTAATTTTGGCGCGCCGCGCTTTATAAAACGTGCCCGCCCGATGCTCTCCCACCGCACACTCGACCGCCGCCGCCCCCTTCTTTCCCCCGCCGCCCACTTATTCCTCGCACCCGGCGCCCCGCCGCCGCCGCTCCCGACGCTTTCTCCCACGACGCAGACATGCCCCCGCGCCACCGAAGCATCTCCGGCTACCGCGACGTCCGCGTCCGCCCTTCCGGCGCGTTCTATGCGGAGATCCGCTCCGGTGGCGCGCGTCTTGCTCTCGGGACGTTTGAGACCGTGCACGAGGCCACCTGCGCGTACGACGCGGTGGCGTGATGCCTCTCGAGGTCTCGCGCACAGATGAACTTTCAAGACGTATGGACATGTGAGCAGGCGAAGACAGTCGCCCCTCCGCTGCGGATAGTAACTGACACCGACCGTGTGGAACACCGTTGGCAGCAGCGCCGCCTCCTCATCGCCCAGGCGGACGAGCGAGCCATGGCGGAGTGGCGCCAGCGCCTCCCGGAGGACGTCGCCAACGAGAACGCCTTCTGGGTGGAGAGGAGGGCAAGGCGGCGAGCGGAACGGGCGGACAGGCGTCGTCGGAAGGCACTGGCAATATCACAGTGTGATCTGGGACAGGCATCATTCTTCTCCGACAACAACGATCGGTGGGAAGACACGTTCGGACGACACAGGCGAAGAGGACGACTCGGAGTAGGCACCGTAGTTTCTAGTTTTTTATCTATGTTTTTATCTATCGGGTTTGTCTATTTCTTATTCGACTTAGACTTCGCGAAGTCTCAGTCGGATGATGTCATCCATTTTTTTCCTAGAACACATCGCCCATTTGTTGTTTATTGTCCAGCCCATATCCCCGTCGCTTGTTGCTTTTTGGGTTGTCTATGTCTTTGTGCGTATCGAAACAACCTTGGGCCAGCGATTTCAGGAAGTATTTTTCTTCGGCGCAGCTGCTCATCAACTAGGCGCTGCTGTAGGTATGTCTCAAAATGAAAAACTGTGGTACGTGCAATACTTGCAGTTTCTATCAGTTTTGTCTGGTTTTTGTTTTTCATTTTTTTTCTTTTCATTTTTTGCTTACATGTTTATTATTCTATTTTTTGTTTCCAAAATTGTAACAATTGTCGTCATATTTAGAAATAAATGTGTGCATGTATTTTTCTAAATATTAATCGTGTATTTAAAAAATATCATGCAACTAGAAAAAATTCAAAAAATATTATTTAAAAACATGTTTTTGGGTTTTTAGCTAGTATTTATCTTTCTTGGGTTTGGTTAGGCCAAGCATTGTTTTACTCGTGTATTTGTAGTTTCCATATCATCCAAATATTGACAAATGGTTTACTAACAAGATAAGGTGCGTTCATGAGAGTAGGTTGTTCTTGCATGTTTTTTCTTTCCAAAAACCTCTTTATAGAGATAAAAATAAAAATAGAGAGTAGTAAATAGAAAAGGAAATGAAACAAAATTAATAATAGAGTGTGGACATGACACAGTTGATTGAGACTTAATTAAGTCTTAGTCAGCTCACAACAGAACGAATGTAATTGCTGCTGGGGGCGACACTCTGTTGCAGGCCTAGTGATAGACATGCAACCACCCCTTTTTCATGACAAAATATCACAGAGTTGTAGTTTGGAGACACTCGCCGTTGCATGCCTAGCGTGGGATATGCAACTGACCCCCTATCCCCGTACGGCAAAATGAAAGTCGAGTTGGGACCATGCCGGAAAGACATGCAGTTGCGTGACTATAGTTGAGCTTGCAACTGCCCCCCTCTCTCAAGGCGCCGCCCCCTCCGAAAAAACAAAGCCCCCAATTGCGACCAATTTAGAAGACATACAATTGTGTGTCTAGTGTGGGAAATGCAATTGCCCCCCTCTCACCGTACGCCAAATTGAAAGTCGAGTTGCGACCATGCTGGAAGACATGCAATTGCGTGACTACAGTTGAGCATGCAACTGGCCCCTCTCTCTCGGAGCCGCCCCCTCCGACAAAACAAAAGCCCCCAATTGCTATCAAGTTAGAGGACATGCAGTTGCGCGTCTAGTGTGGGACATGCAACTCGCCCCTCTCCCCGTATGATAAAACAAAAATTGAGTTGCAACCAAGTTAGAACACATGTAGTTGCAAGCATCTTGGAAAAACATGTAGTTGCGTGACTACAGTTGAGCATGCAACTGGCCCCCCTCTCTCTTGCGGCCAACCCCTCTGACAAAACAAAGGCCCCAGTTAGAACACAAGTTAGAAAGGCATGCAGTTGCGTGACTACAGTTGAGCATGCAACTGCCCCTCTCTCTCGCTGCCGTCCCCTTCGACAAAACAAAGGCCCCGGTTAGAACACAAGTTAGAAGACATACAGTTGCGACCATGTTGGAAAAAACATGCAGTTGAGTGACTACAGTTGAGCATGCAAAAAATGGCCCCCCTCTCTCTTGCTGCCGCCCCTCCGACAAAACAAAAGCCCTAGTTGCAATGAAGTTAGAAAGACAAGCAAGTTGCATTCCTAGTGTGGGACATGCAACTGGCCTCTCTCCTCGTTCGACAAAACTAAAGTTGAGTTGCAACCAAGTTAGAAAAAGACATGCTATCGCAACCATGTTGGAAGAAATGCAGTTGCATCCGCCTCCCTCTCCGACAAAACAAAGCCCCCAGTTGCAACCAAGTTAGAAAATATGCAGTTGCGTGGCTAGTGTGGAACATGCAACTGGCCCTCTCCTCATCCAACAAAACCAAAAGCCGAGTTGCAACCAAGTTAGAAGACATGTAGTTGCGACCATGTTTAAAGACATGCAGTTGCAATGACTACATTTGAGCATGCAACTGGGCCCCCTATCTCTTGCTGGCACCCCCTCTTACGAAACAAATGCCCCAGTTGCAACTATTTTTGGATACACACAATTACGTGACCATAGTTGGACATGCAATTGGTCCCCTCTCTCTTGCTGTCGCCCCTCCGACAAAACAAATGACCCCCATTTCAACTATGTTGGAACACATGTAGTTGCGTGACTATAGTTGGACATGCAACTAGCCCCCCCTCTCTTGTTGCTACCCCCTCTGAAAAAACAAAGGACCAGCCCATTTGCAGTTGCATGACTATAGTTGGACATGCAACTGGCCCCCTATCCCTTACTGCCACCCCTCCGACAAAACAAAAGCCCTCAATTGCAACCAAGTTGAGAAGGCATGTAGTTGTGTATCTCGTGTGGGACACGCAACTAGACCATCTCTCTCTTCCCGCCGCCCCCTTCGACAAAACAAAGACCTCCAAATTTTGACCAAGTTAAGAAGGCATGTAGTTGCGTGCCTAGTGTGGTACATGTAACTAGCCCATCTCTACGACAAAACGAAAGTCAAGTTGCAACAAAGTTAGGAGACGTGCAGTTGCGACCATGTTGGAAGACATGCTGTTGTGTGACT
>NC_057808.1:507478685-507489770 GCF_018294505.1 Triticum aestivum
GCCCCCTTTGACAAAACAAAGGCCCCCAAATTGCAATCAAGTTAGAGGACGTGCAGTTGCGAGGCTAGTGTGGGACATGCAACTAGCCCCTCTCCTCGTACGACAAAACAAAAATAAAGTTGCAACTAAGTTAGAACACATGAAGTTGCAAGCATGTTGGAAGACATGCAACTGCATGACTACAATTAAGCCTTCAACTAGCCCCCTCTCTTGCCGACGACCCCTCCGACAAAACAAAGGCCCCAGATAGAACACAAGTTAGAAGACAATGGAGTTGCTGCCATATTTAAAGACATGTAGTTGTATTGACTACATTTGAGCATTCAACTGAGCCCCTATCTCTTGCCTCCGCCACCTCTGACAAAATAAATGCCCAAGTGTTGGGGAACGTAGTAATTTCAAAAAAAATCCTACGCACACGCAAGATCATGGTGATGCATAGCAACGAGAGGGGAGAGTGTTGTCCACGTACCCTCGTAGACCGAAAGCGTTAACACAACGCGGATGATGTAGTCGTACGTCTTCACGATCCGACCGATCAAGTACCAAACGCACGGCACCTCCGAGTTCAGCACACGATCAGCCCGATGACGTCCCTCGAACTCCGATCCAGCCGAGTGTTGAGGGAGAGTTTCGTCAGCACGATGGCGTGCTGACGATGATGATGTTCTACCGACGCAGGGCTTCGCCTAAGCACCGCTACAGTATTATCGAGGTGGACTATGGTGGAGGGGGGCACCGCACACGGCTAAAAGATCAAACGATCAATTGTTGTGTCTATGGGGTGCCCCCTGCCCCCGTATATAAAGGAGCAAAGGGGGAGAGGTGCGGCCCGCCTTGGGGCGCGCTAGGAGGAGTCCTACTCCCACCGGGAGTAGGACCCCCCCTTTTCCTAGTTGGATTAGGACTTGGGAGGGGGGAAATATGAGAGGGAGAAGAAGGAAGGGGGGCGCCGTCCCCTTCTCCTTGTCCTATTCGGACTAGGGGGATGGGCGCGCGTCCCAGCCCTAGCCTCCTCTCCTCTCTTCCACCTAGGCCCACTAAGGCCCATTATGTTGCCGGGGGGTTCCGGTAACCTCCCGGTACTCCGGTAAAATCCCGATTTCACCCGGAACACTTCCATTTCGAGACTCCTCGTCATGTCCGTGATCACATCCGGGACTCCGAACAACCTTCGGTACATCAAAACATATAAACTCATAATATAACTATCATCAAAACGTTAAGCGTGCGGACCCTACGGTTTCGAGAACTATGTAGACATGATCGAGACACGTCTCCGGTCAATAACTAATAGTGGAACCTGGATGCTCATATTGGCTCCCACATATTCTACGAAGATCTTTATCGGTCAGACCACATAACAACATACGTTGTTCCCTTTGTCATCGGTATGTTACTTGCCCGAGATTCGATCGTCGGTATCTCAATACCTAGTTCAATCTCATTACCGGCAAGTCTCTTTACTTGTTCTATAATACATCATCTCGCAGCAAACTCATTAGTTGCAATGCTTGCAAGGCTTAAGTGATGTGTATTACCGAGAGGGCCCAGAGATACCTCTCCGACAATCGGAGTGACAAATCCTAATCTCGAAATACGCCAACCCAACAAGTACCTTCGGAGAAACCTGTAGAGCACCTTTATAATCACCTAGTTACGTTGTGACGTTTGGTAGCACACAAAGTGTTCCTCCGGTAAACGGGAGTTGCATAATCTCATAGTCATAGGAACATGTATAAGTCATGAAGAAAGCCGTAGCAACATACTAAACGATCAAGTGCTAAGCTAACAGAATGGGTCAAGTCAATCACATCATTCTCCTAATGATGTGATCCCGTTAATCAAATGACAACTCATGTCTATGGCTAGGAAACATAACCATCTTTGATTAACAAGCTAGTCAAGTAGAGGCATACTAGTGACACTCTGTTTGTCTATGTATTCACACATGTATTATGTTTCCGGTTAATATAATTCTAGCATGAATAATAAACATTTATCATGATATAAGGAAATAAATAATAACTTTATTATTGCCTCTAGGGCATATTTCCTTCAGTCTCCCACTTGCACTAGAGTCAATAATCTAGTTCACATCACCATGTGATTTAATACCAATAGTTCACATCACCATGTGATTAACACCCATAGTTCACATCGTTATGTGACCAACTCCCAAAGGGTTTACTAGAGTCTATAATCCAGTTCACATCGCTATGTGATTAACACCCAAATAGTACTAAGGTGTGATCATGTTTTGCTTGCGAGAGAAGTTTAGTCAATGGGCCTGTCATATTCAGATCTGTATGTATTTTGCAAATTTCTATGTCTACAATGCTCTGCACGGAGCTACTTTAGCTAATTGCTCCGACTTTCAATATGTATCCAGATTGAGACTTATAGTCATCTGGATCAGTGTCAAAACTTGCATCGACGTAACCCTTTACGACGAACCTTTTTGTCACCTCCATAATCGAGAAACATATCCTTATTCCACTAAGGATAATTTTTGGCCGCTCTCCAGTGATCTACTCCTAGATCACTATTGTACTCCATTGCCAAAATCAGTGTAGGGTATACAATAGATCTGGTACACAGCATGGCATACTTTATAGAACCTATGGCCAAGGCATAGGGAATGACTTTATTCTCTTTCTATCTTCTGTCGTGGTCTGGCTTTGAGTCTTACTCAATTTCACACTTGTAACACAGGCAAGAACTCTTTCTTTGACTGTTCCATTTTGAACTACTTCAAAATCTTGTCAAGGTATGTACTCATTGAAAAAACTTATCAAGCGTCTTGATCTATCTCTATAGATCTTGATGCTCAATATGTAAGCAGCTTCACCGAGGTCTTTCTTTGAAAACTTTCTTTCAAACACTCCTTTATGCTTTGCAGAATAATTCTACATTACTTCCGATCAACAATATGTCATTCACATATACTTATCAGAAATGCTGTAGTGCTCCCACTCACTTTCTTGTAAATACAGGCTTCACTGCAAGTCTGTATAAAACTATATGCTTTGATCAACTTATCAAAGCGTATATTCCAACTCCGAGATGCTTACACCAGTCCATAGATGGATCGCTGGAGCTTGCATATCTTGTTAGCACCCTTAGGATTGACAAAACCTTCTTGTTGCATCATATACAACTCTTCTTTAATAAATCCATTTAAGGATTGCAGTTTCGTTATCCATTTGCCAGGTTTCATAAAATGCGGCAATTGCTAACATGATTCGGACAGACTTAAGCATAGATACGAGTGAGAAACTCTCATCGTAGTCAACATCTTGAACTTGTCAAAAATCTTTTGCGACAATTCTAGCTTTGTAGATAGTAACACTACTATCAGCGTCCGTCTTCCTCTTGAAGATCCATTTATTTTCTATGGCTTGCCGATCACCGGGCAAGTCAACCAAAGTCCACACTTTGTTCTCATACATGGATCCCATCTCAGATTTCATGGCCTCAAGCCATTTTGCGGAATCTGGGCTCATCATCGCTTCCTCATAGTTCGCAGGTTCGTCATGGTCAAGTAACATGACCTCCAGAACTGGATTACCGTACCACTCTGGTGCGGATTCATTCTGATTGACCTACGAGGTTCGGTAATAACTTGATCCGAAGTTTCATGATTATCATCATTAACTTCCTCACTAATTGGTGTAGGTGTCGGAGAAACCGGTTTCTGTGATGAACTACTTTCCAATAATGGAGCAGGTACAGTTACCTCATCAAGTTCTACTTTCCTCCCACTCACTTCTTTCGAGAGAAACTCCTTCTCTAGAAAGGATCCATTCTTAGCAACGAATGTCTTGCCTTCGGATCTGTGATAGAAGGTGTACCCAACTGTCTCCTTTGGGTATCCTATGAAGACACATTTCTCCGATTTAGGTTTGAGCTTATCAGGATGAAACTTTTTCACATAAGCATCGCAACCCCAAACTTTAAGAAACGACAACTTTGGTTTCTTGCCAAACCACAGTTCATATTGTGTCGTCTCAACGGACTTAGACGGTGCCCTTTTTAACGTGGATGCAGCTGTCTTTAATGCATAACCCCAAAACGATAGCGGTAAATCAGTAAGAGACATCATAGATCGCACCATATCTAGTAAAGTACGATTACGACGTTCGGACACACCATTACACTGTGGTGTTCTGGGTGGCGTGAGTTGCGAAACTATTTCGCATTGTTTCAAATGAAGACCAAACTCATAACTCAAATATTCTCCTCCAGATCAGATCGTAGAATTTTTTTTCTTGTTACGACGATTTTCAACTTCACTATGAAATTCTTTGAACTTTTCAAATGTTTCATACTTATGTTTCATTAAGTAGATATACCCATATCTGCTCAAATCATCTGTGAAGGTGAGAAAATAACGATATCCGCCACGAGCCTCAATATTCATCGGACCACATACATCTGTATGTATGATTTCCAACAAATCTGTTGCTCTCTCCATAGTTCCGGAGAACGACGTTTTAGTCATCTTGCCCATGAGGCACGGTTCGCAAGCATCAAGTGATTCATAATCAAGTGATTCCAAAATCCCATCAGTATGGAGTTTCTTCATGCGCTTTACACCAATATGACCTAAACGGCAGTGCCACAAATAAGTTGCACTATCATTATTAACTTTGCATCTTTTGGCTTCAATATTATGAATATGTGTATCACTATGATCGAGATCCAACGAACCATTTTCATTGCGTGTGTAACCATATAAGGTTTTATTCATGTAAACAAAACAACAATTATTCTCTAACTTAAATGAATAACCGTATTGCAATAAACATGATCAAATCACATTCATGCTCAACGCAAACACCAAATAACACTTATTTAGGTTCAACACTAATCCCAAAAGTATAGGGAGTGTGCGATGATGATCATATCAATTTTGGAACCACTTCCAATACACATCGTCACTTCATCCTTAACTAGTTTCTGTTCATTATGCAACTCCCTTTTCGAGTTACTACTCTTTAGCAACTGAACCAGTATAAAATACCGAGGGGTTGCTACGAACACTAGTAAAATACACATAAATAATCTGTATATCAAATATACCTTTGTTCACTTTGCCATTCTTCTTATCCGCCAATTACTTGGGGCAGTTCCGCTTCCAGTGACCAGTTCCTTTGCAGTAGAAGCACTCAGTCTCAGGCTTAGGTCCAGACTTGGGCTTCTTCACTTGAGCAGCAACTCGCTTGCCGTTCTTCTTGAAGTTCCCCTTCTTCCCTTTGCTCTTTTCTTGAAACTAGTGGTCTTGTCAACCATCAACACTTGATGTTTTTCTTGATTTCTACCTTCGTCGATTTCAGCATCGCGAAGAGCTTGGGAATCATTTCCGTTATCCCTTGCATATTATAGTTCATGACGAAGTTCTAGTAACTTGGTGATAGTGACTAGAGAACTCTGTCAATCACTATCTTATCTGGAAGATTAACTCCCACTTGATTCAAGTGATTGTAGTACTCAGACATTCTGAGCACATGCTCACTAGCTGAGCAATTCTCCTCCATCTTGTAGGCAAAGTACTGTCAGAGGTCTCATACCTCTTGACATGGGCATGAGTATGAAACACCAATTTCAACTCTTAGAACATCTTATATGCTCTGTGGCGTTCAAAACATTTTTGAAGTCCCGGTTCTAAGCCGTAAAGCATGGTGCACTAAACTATCAAGTAGTCATCATACCGAGCTTTTGTCTAAACATTCATAACGTCTGCATCTGCTCCTGCAATAGGTCTGTCACCTAGCGGTGCATCAAGGACATAATTCTTCTGTGCAGCAATGAGGATAATCCTCAGATCACGGATCCAATCCGCATCTTTGCTACTAACATATTTCAACATAATTTCTCTCTAGGAACATATCGAAAATAAACACAGGGAAGCAACAACGCGAGCTATTGATCTACAACATAATTTGCAAAATACTATCAGGACTAAGTTCATGATAAATTTAAGTTCAATTAATCATATTACTTAAGAACTCCCACTTAGATAGACATCCCTCTAATCCTCTAAGTGATCACGTGATCCATATCAACTAAACCATGTCCGAGCATCACGTGAGATGGAGTAGTTTCAACGGTGAACATCACTATGTTGATCATATCTACTATATGATTCACGCTCGACCTTTCGGTCTCCGTGTTCCGAGGCCATATCTGTTATATGCTAGGCTCGTCAAGCTTAACCTGAGTATTCCGCGTGTGCAACTGTTTTGCACCCGTTGTATTTGAACGTAGAGCCTATCACACCCGATTATCACGAGGTGTCTTAGCACGAAGAACTTTTGCAACGGTGCATACTCAGGAAGAACACTTATACTTTGATAATTTAGTGAGGGATCATCTTATAATGCTACCGTTAATCAAAGCAAGATAAGATGCATAAAAAGATAAACATCACATGCAATCAATATAAGTGATATGATATGGCCATCATCATCTTGTGCTTGTGATCTCCATCTCCGAAGCACCGTCATGATCCCCATGGTCACCGGCGCGACACCTTGATCTCCATCGTAGCATCGTTGTCGTCTCGCCAACTATTGCTTCTACGACTATCGCTACCGCTTAGTGATAAAGTAAAACAATTACATGGTGATTGCATTGCATACAATAAAACGACAACCTTATGGCTCCTGCCAGTTGCCGATAACTCGGTTACAAAACATGATCATCTCATACAATAAAATTTAGCATCATGTCTTGACCATATCACATCACAACATGCCCTGCCAAAACAAGTTAGACGTCCTCTACTTTGTTGTTGCAAGTTTTACGTGGCTGCTACGGGCTTAGCAAGAACGGTTCTTACCTACGCATCAAAACCACAACGATAGTTTGTCAAGTTGGTGCTGTTTTAACCTTCGCAAGGACCGGGCGTAGCCACACTCGGTTCAACTAAAGTTGGAGAAACTGACACCCGCCAGCCACCTCTGTGCAAAGCACGTCGGAAGAACCAGTCTCGCGTAAGCGTACGCGTAATGTCGGTCCGGGCCGCTTCATCCAACAATACCGCCGAACCAAAGTATGACATGCTGGTAAGCAGTATAACTTATATCGCCCACAACTCACTTGTGTTCTACTCGTGCATATGACATCTACGCATAAAACCAGGCTCGGATGCCACTGTTGGGGAACGTAGTAATTTCAAAAAATTTCCTACGCACACGCAAGATCATGGTGATGCATAGCAACGAGAGGGGAGAGTGTTGTCCATGTACCCTCGTAGACCGAAAGCGGAAGCGTTAACACAACGCGGTTGATGTAGTCGTACGTCTTCACGATCAGACCGATCAAGTACCGAACGCACTTCACCTCCGAGTTCAGCACACGTTCAGCCCGATGACGTCCCTCGAACTCCGATCCAGCCGAGTGTTGAGGGAGAGTTTCGTCAGCACGACGGCGTGGTGACGATGATGATGTTCTACCAACGCAGGGCTTCGCCTAAGCACCGCTACAGTATTCTCGAGGTGGACTATGGTGGAGGGGGGCACCGCACACGGCTAAAAGATCAAACGATCAATTGTTGTGTCTATGGGGTGCCCCCTGCCCCGTATATAAAGGAGCAAAGGGGGAGAGGTGCGGCCAGCCTTGGGGCGCGCCAGGAGGAGTCCTACTCACGGTGGGAGTAGGACTCCCCCCCTTTTCCTAGTTGGATTAGGACTTGGGCGGGGGGAAAGAGGAGAGGGAGAAGAAGGAAGGGGGGCACCGCCCCCTTCTCCTTGTCCTATTCGGACTAGGGGGGAGGGGCGCGCGGCCCAGCCCTAGCCTCCTCTCCTCTCTTCCACCTAGGCCTACTAAGGCCCATTATGTTGCCGGGGGGTTCCGGTAACCTCCCGGTACTCCGGTAAAATCCCGATTTCACCCGGAACACTTCCAATATCCAAACATAGGCTTCCAATATATCAATCTTCATGTCTCGACCATTTCGAGACTCCTCGTCATGTCCGTGATCACATCTGGGACTCCGAACAACCTTCGGTACATCAAAACATATAAACTCATAATATAACTGTCATCGAAACGTTAAGCGTGCGGACCCTACGGGTTTGAGAACTATGTAGACATGACCGAGACACGTCTCCGGTCAATAACCAATAGCGGAACCTGGATGCTCATATTGGCTCCCACATATTCTACGAAGATCTTTATCGGTCAGACCACATAACAACATACGTTGTTCCCTTTGTCATCGGTATGTTACTTGCCCAAGATTCGATCGTCGGTATCTCAATACCTATGTCAATCTCGTTACCGGCAAGTCTCTTTACTCGTTCTATAATACATCATCTCGCAACAAATTCATTAGTTGCAATGCTTGCAAGGCTTAAGTGGTGTGTATTACCGAGAGGGCCCAGAGATACCTCTCCGACAATCGGAGTGACAAATCCTAATATCGAAATACGCCAACCCAACAAGTACCTTCGGAGACACCTGTAGAGCACCTTTATAATCACCCAGTTACGTTGTGATGTTTGGTAGCACACAAAGTGTTCCTCCGGTAAACGGGATTTGCATAATCTCATATTCATAGGAACATGTATAAGTCATGAAGAAAGCAGTAGCAACATACTAAACGATCAAGTGCTAAGCTAACGGAATGGGTCAAGTCAATCACATCATTCTTCGAATGATGTGATCCCGTTAATCAAATGACAACTCATGTCTATGGCTAGGAAACATAACCATCTTTGATTTACAAGCTAGTCAAGTAGAGGCATACTAGTGACACTCTGTTTGTCTATGTATTCACATATGTATCATGTTTCCGGTTAATACAATTCTAGCATGAATAATAAACATTTATCATGATATAAGGAAATAAATAATAACTTTATTATTGCCTCTAGGGCATATTTCCTTCACCAAGTTGCAATTATTTTGGGATACATGCAGTTGTGTGACTATAACTTGACATGCAATTGGTCCCCCCTCTCTTCCTCGTTCGACAAAACTAAAGCTGAGTTGCAACCAAGTTAGAAAAAGACATGCTATTGTGACCATGTTGGATGAGATGCACGGCTCCATCCGGCTCCCTCTCCAACAAAATAAAGCCCCCAGTTGCAACCAAGTTGGAAAGACATGCAGTTGTGTTGCTAGTGTGGGACATGCAACTGGCCCTATCCTCAGCCGACAAAACAAAGGCCTAGTTAGAACACAAGTTAGAAGACAATGTAGTTACGACCATGTTTAGAGACATGCAGTTGCAATGACTACGTATGAGCATGCAACTGGGCCTTTTTTGCAGCATCTGTTGGAGCGGTTCGCGCGCGCAAAATTTTACAGCCGCTGTTGGACCCAGCGCCCTACCGCGCGCAAAAACTGTTTTAGCGCGTCGCTCGTTGCGCGGCTGTTGGAGATGCTCTTAGCGTCTTCCTTATCGCTTCGCTCAGTCAAAACATCGCTATGTCTTCCTCTCCCAAATCAGAGACATACCCCTGCGGCGAGTGGCCGCCATCCACCAGTGTGACGCCCCCGATTTGACCGTACACTAATCATGCACGCAAATATGTACGATCATGATCAGGGACTCACGGGAAGATATCACAACACAACTCTACAACATAAATAAGTCATACAAGCATCATAATACAAGCCAGGGGCCTCGAGGGCTCGAATACAAGTGCTCGATCATAGACGAGTCAGCGGAAGCAACAATATCTGAGTACAGACATAAGTTAAACAAGTTTGCCTTAAGAAGGCTAGCACAAAAGTAGCAACGATCGAAAAGGCAAGGCCTCCTGCCTGGGACCTCCTAACTACTCCTGGTCGTCGTCAGCGGCCTGCACGTAGTAGTAGGCACCTCCAGTGTCGTAGGTGTCGTCGTCGACGGTGGCGTCTGGCTCCTGAACTCCAGCATCTGATTGCGACAATCCGGTATAGAAAGGGGAAAAGAGGGAGAAAAGCAACCGTGAGTACTCATCCAAAGTACTCGCAAGCAAGGAGCTACACTACATATGCATGGGTATTTGTGTAAAGGGGCATATCAGTGGACTGAACTGCAGAATGCCAGAATAAGAGGGGGAAAGCTAGTCCTGTCGAAGACTACGCTTCCGGACATCTCCATCTTGCAGCATGAAGAAGAGAGTAGATTGAAGTCCTCCAAGTAGCATCGCATAGCATAATCCTACCCGGCAATCCCCTCCTCGTCGCCCTGTTAGAGAGCGATCACCGGGTTGTATCTGGCACTTGGAAGGGTGTATTTTATTCAGTATCATGTTCTAGTTGTCATAAGCTCAAGGTACAACTCCGGGTCATCCTTTTACCGAGGGACATGGCTATTCGAATAGATAAACTTCCCTGCAGGGGTGCACCACATAACCCAACACGCTCGATCCCATTTGGCCGGACACACTTTTCTCGGTCATGCCCGGCCTCGTAAGATCAACACGTCGCAGCCCCACCTAAGCACAACAGAGAGGTCAGCACGCCGGTCTAAACCTATGCGCGCAGGGGTCTGGGCCCATCGCCCTATGCACACCTGCACGTTGCGTACGCGGCCGGAAGCAGACCTAGCCTAGTGGCGTTCCAGTCCAATCCGGCGCGCGCCACTCAGTCGCTGACGTCAAGAAGGCTTCGGCTGATACCACGACGCCGGGATACCCATAACTACTCCCGCGTAGATGGCTAGTGCGTATAGACCAAATGGCCAGACTCAGATCAAATACCAAGATCTCGTTAAGCGTGTTAAGTATCCGCGAACGCCGACCAGGGCCAGGTCTCACCTAGGCGGTCTCAACCTGCCCTGTCGCTCCGCCACAAAGATCCACTTGCGGGTACTCCTACGAGCCGACCCGACTTTAGCCATCACATGTGTCATGTATATAGTATATAAGTATATACCCGTGATCACCGCCCAGGTGATCACGGCCCGGTAGTATAGCACAGCAGACAGACAAGAATGTAGGGCCACTGATGGAAAACTAGCATCCTATACTAAGCAAGTAGGATTGCAGGTAAAGGTAACAACAGTAGTAGCAAGGATAGGCTATGCATCAGGATAGGATATCGAAAAGTAGTAACATGCTACACTACTCTAATGCAAGCAGTATA
>NC_057808.1:507490227-507491637 GCF_018294505.1 Triticum aestivum
CAGCAGCAGAGTCGGTCTCGTAGTCTACCGGAGAGAAGAGGGGGAAGAAACAGTAAATACAATGCAAACATAAGCATGACGATGCGTGACATGACAATGAGCGGTGCTAGGGGTGTCCTAACGCGACAGTAGGGGGTACCGGTGAAGGGGGGGAACATCCGGGAGATATTCCCGATGTTTCGCGTTTTTCGAACAGACGGACCGGAGGGGGAAAGTTGCTAGTTCGATAGGTTAGGGAGGTGTGGTGGACGAACGGACTGCGTATTTGGATTCGTCTCGTCGTTCTGAGCAACTTTCATATAGAAAACATTTTCATCCGAATTACGGTTTAAAAGATATGAATTTTCAAAGTTTATTTGAATTTCTGGAATTATTTATATTAAGAAAAATGAATTATGACGTCAGCATGAGGCAATGCTAACGTCAGCAAGTCAACAGGTCGGCTGACCAGTCAAACCAGACAGGTGGGTCCAGTGGGACCCACATGTCAGCCTCTGTTAGTCTAATACTTAATTAAACTAGTCTAACAGTATAATTAGAGGGGTGGGCCCCACATGTCAGTGAGTGATTAGTTAAAATAATTATTTTTATTTATAAAACATTTTCTTTTCTTTATTTTTGCGGCGGGGCCCGCATGTCAGTGACTGGGTCTGCCTAGTCAGCAGTTGACTGGGTCAACCGAGTCAACTGGGGCCCGTGGGGGCCACTGGCAGGGGCACTGGGGTGGCCCCAGGCCAGCCACGTCGGCGGCCGGCGCCGGAGCGGCTCCGGCGAGCCAAACGCGGCGGCGCGGCTCGGGAGGGGGTGCGGGTTTGCGCTACGGTGGGTTTGCGGGGGCGTGGTTGGGCGCGTTCGACGCGGCTCGGCGTCGCGCGTCCAACTGTGGTGGTCGGAGGGGCTGGAACGGCCGGGGACGAGTGCTTCGAGCTCGCCGGCGGCGAGGTGCTTCGGGCGAGCAACGGGAACGGTGGAACGGCGCGAGATCGGGCAATCCAAAGGGCGAGGCGAGGCCTACGTGCACGCGCGAGCAAGATGGGCGCTAGCTAAAGACCAAACGGTCACCGGAACGACGTCGGCGACGTGCTAGGCGGCGGAGGGTGCGGCCTAACGCGGCGCGGTGGCTACGGCACGCTAGCTAGCTAATGGAGAGGGGGAGGAGGTAGAGGAGCTCACCGCGCGGCGCAAGAAAGGCCCGTGGGTGGCTTAGTAGCAGCAGCAGTCGCCGGAGTCGAAGAAGACGGCGGCAACCCGAGGAAGAAGGCGACGGCGTTGGGGCGCGATGTAGGGGGTCCCGGCTCGAGCAGGTGGTCGGGGAGGACGGGCTCGACACGGCGGAGCTCGGGGACACGTCGGGGAGGAGAACGGGGCTCGGTGGCCGCGTGAACGACGGAGAACGGCGGCGAGCGCGTC
>NC_057808.1:507491856-507501269 GCF_018294505.1 Triticum aestivum
GGTCGGGGGAACAGGGAAGGGGACGCGGGGGGGGGGAGGTGGGCTGGGCCGGGGGTCGGGGTCGCGGCCCAGTTTGCGCCGGGGGGGTAGTGGGGGGAACGGGCCTTTTTCCTTTTTTTCTTTTTCTCTGTTTGTGTTCTGTTTTCTGTTTTCTTTTTATTTGTTTATTTCCTTTTCTGTTTTATTTCATTTAAGAGTATTTAGACATCTTATAAAAATGTGTTTTCTCCACCATAATTACCAGTGTAATTTTTGGCACCCACTGAACATTTTAGTTTAAATTTTTGAAAACTTTTATTTTCCACTTTAATTATATTTGAAGTTTGAACTAGGAGTTTGAAAAGGGTGTGATTCAAATGTGATCAAGCCCTGTTTAGCAACATGATTAGCTTAATTACAGAGAGTTACTGTAGCATGATTCTCAGGGTGTTACAAATCTCCTCCACTACAAGAAATCTCGTCCCCAGATTTAGGAGGTAGAAGGAAACAGTGCGGGGTATTCCTCGCGCAGACGATCCTCTCGTTCCCAAGTGGCCTCATCTTCAGAATGGTGCGGCCACTGGACTTTGAGAAACTTGATCGTCTTCTGACGTGTGCGGCGTTCCGCTTGGTCGAGAATGCGGACCGGATGCTCCTTATAGGAGAGGTCTTGCTGCAATTCGAGCACTTCATGATCAACAGCTCGGATTGGGTCCTTGAAGCGACGGCGGAGCTATGACACATGGAACACATCGTGAACCTGAGAAAGGTTCGGCGGTAGCTCCAGTTGGTATGCCACTTTTCCACGCCTTTCGAGAATAGTGAATGGGCCAATATAGCGAGGAGCTAGTTTGCCCTTGATCCCGAAGCGGTGAGCACCCTTCATAGGTGTGACTCGAAGATAAGCCTTTTCGCCAGGTTGATAGACCATGTCTTTGTGATGACGGTCATACTGACTCTTCTGACGTTACTGAGCAGTCTTGAGATTCTCGCGAATAATGCGGACTTGTTCTTCGGCATCTTGGATGATATCCGGACCGAAGAGTGGACGTTCCCCAGTTTCTGACCAGTTCAGAGGGGTTCGGCACTTTCGTCCATATAACACTTCGAAGGGGGCCATCTTCAGACTAGCCTGATAGCTATTATTATAAGAGAACTCAGCATACGGGAGAGATTCCTCCCATTTCTTGCTGAAGGAAATAACACAAGCTCGAAGCATGTCTTCGAGAACTTGATTGACGCGTTCAACTTGTCCTTGCGATTGAGGAAGAAACGCAGTACTGAATGACAGATGAGTTCCCATTGCTTCTTGGAAACTTGCCCAGAATCTTGAAGTGAATAAGCTACCACGGTCTGAACTGATAACCAATGGAATACCGTGGAGTGAAACAATCCTGGACATATAGAGCGTTGCCAACTGGCTAGCAGTGATCGTTTCTTTGACCGCCAGGAAATGTGCAACTTTGGAAAGCCGGTCAATGACGACAAGAATAGCATCATTACCTTTCTGTGATTTGGGAAATCCAGTAACGAAGTCCATCTCAACATGGTCCCATTTCCATTCAGGAATAGAGATAGGTTGCAGAGTTCCAGCAGGCCTTTGATGTTCTGCTTTGATACGACGGCAAACGTCACACTCAGCAACATAACGAGCGATGTCTTGCTTCATATTAGTCCACCAGAATCTCTGACAGATATCTTGGTACATCTTTGTACTACCAGGATGGATACATAGAGGTGTATCATGAGCTTCTTTCATAACTTCCTGTGTCATATCCAGGTTTTTCTCTGCACATGGCACCACTAGGCGGCCCTTGAAGTATAGGGTGCCACCTTCAGCAATGGTGAAGAATGAGGGCTTTCCTTCTGCGAGGTAGCGCTTAATCTTGTGGGCTTCAGCGTCATACTTATGTAGCCTTTTGATGCTGTCCTCGAGGTCTGGTTTAGCAACTAGGGTATTGAGGGAACCCTGGGTAACAACGTGGAGGTTCACCTTGCCAAATTCCTTAGGATGGGGAGCGAGTGCACCCGGAGGAACAATATGGAGGTTCAGCTTCCTAAATTCTTCAACAAGCGAGGGCTAAACTTTATGAACCTGGAGGTGGTTGCAGTAAGACTTGCGGCTCAAGGCATCAGCCATTACATTAGCCTTGCCTGGCGTATAGGAAATACCCAAGTCAAAGTCTGCAACAAGCTCCATCCATCTCTGCTGACGGAGGTTCATATCTGGCTGAGTAAACAGATACTTCAGACTTTGGTGGTCAGTGAAGATCTCGCAACGATTACCGAGAAGGTAATGTCGCCACTGCTTCAGCGCATGAATGACGGCAGCAAGTTCGAGGTCGTGAACTGGGTAGTTCTCTTCGTGAGGGCGCAATTGTCGAGAGGCATAAGCAATCACTTTGCGGTCTTGCATTAGGACACAGCCTAATCCTTGACGGGAAGCGTCGCAGTAGATGACGAAGTCCTTCTTAGTATCAGGTGGAGCTAGAACTGGGGCAGAAGTCAACTTGTCTTTGAGTGCCTGGAAACTTTCCTGACATTTGTCTGTCCATTGGAACTTGACGCCCTTATGTAACAGGTTAGTCAGAGGCCTGGCGATCTTAGAGAAGTTCTCGACGAATCGACGGCAGTAGCTGGCGAGACCGAGAAAACTTCTGACTTGCTTAACGTTCTTGGGAGGAGTCCAATCCAGAATAGCCTGAACTCGTTCAGGGTTGACGGCAATACCATCCTTAGAGATGACATGCCCAAGATAGGTTACTTCCGGTAGCCAGAATTCACATTTGGAGAACTTGGCATATAGTTGATGTTCTCGTAGCTTTTCCAGCACAAGTCGAAGATGTTCAGCAAGTTCTTCTTCGTTCTTGGAGAATACCAGGATATCATCCAGATAAACCACGACGAACTTGTCGAGGTAATCCATGAATATATAGTTCATCAGACGAGAGAAGGTGGCTGGAGCATTGGTTAAACCGAAAGACATGACGGTGTACTCGTATGAACCATAGCGAGTCACGAAGGCGGTCTTTGGGATATCCTCTTCACGAACACGGATCTGGTGGTAGCCCAACCTCAAGTCGAGCTTAGAGAACACTGACGAACCCGCCAGTTGATCATACAGATCATTGATCCGAGGAAGAGGGTATTTATTCTGAATGGTAGCTTGGTTTATAGGACGGTTGTCTTGAACTAAACGGTTTGTCCCATCCTTCTTCTTGACAAAGAGAGAAGGTGCTCCCCAAGGAGAGCAACTTGGGCGAATGAATCCTTTGCAAAGAGACTTGTCGATTTCCTCCTTAAGCTCAAGGAGTTCATGCGGCGGCATTTTGTAGGGTCGCTTGGCTATAGGAGTGGTGCCTGGTTTCAAGTCGATGATGAATTCGACAGCTCTAGCAGGGGGAATCCCTGGAAGTTCTTCAGGGAAGACGTCGAGGAATTCACGCACGACGGGAATGTTTTCAATGCCCTCGAGTGGTGCAGCGTTCAATGCATTCAATGCATAGAGCCTTGCCTCGGCATTTTGCACCAGAATAGCTTGGTAGGCAACTATTTCATCTGAAGGGTGTAGCAGATGGACGGTTTTAGTGGCGCAAACTATAGAAGCAGTATGCGCTTTCAACCAATCCATACCCAAAATGAGGTCGATGTTAGACGACTTCAGGATAATGGGAGAGGCATAGAATTCCAGCCCTTCGATTTCCACGGGGACATCGATGCCAACCAAGGAGGTTTGACACTGTCCCACGGGGGTTTTGACCAATACAGAGGTGTTCATCTCCTCACTTTTAACGTCGTGCTTGTATGCAAAATCTTCTGACATGAATGAATGCGATGCACCTGTATCAAATAATACGGATGCTGGTACTGAATTTACGAGGAGTGTACCCATCACAGTAGCAGGCTGGTCTTGAGCTTCGTTGAGATCAACGTGGTTGGCATGAGCACGACCATAAGGCTTAGCATTGTTGTTGCGGGGCTGGTTGTTACCACGGCCAGTTGCTGGAAGGGCCAGTTGATTCTGGTTCTGGTTGCATTCTTTAGCACGGTGTCCTGGTTGACCACACCTGAAGCACAAGCCATTATTCGGAGTGGGAACAGGAGCTTGGGATGGTGGAGCTGGAAGTCTTGACTGCCTGGACGGTGGTGTAGGCAGACGAGGGGCAGCATAGGTCTGCCTTGGGGCAGATGCATTTGGACGGTACATGCTGTTCGGGATCCATATCTTACGCTTCTGTGAGGGCGGGCCCGAAGATGAGCCCGTGTCACGGTTGCGCCTGTGAGAGCTCTGGTATTCCTGCAGACCAGTTTCGACATTGATGGCCTTGTTCACCAAGGTGGCGAAATCAGCAAAGTCATGCACTAGAAGTGCGAGCTTGATGTCAGCTTGAAGGCCATCACGGAACTTCTCCTGTCTGCGTGCATCAGTTGCAATGTCCTCTTCAGCATAGCGGGACAAGTCCAGAAACTCCCGCTGATAAGCTTCAACAGTTTTGTTGCCTTGGGTGAGGTTGCGGAACTCACGCTTCTTCCGGTCCATGACTCCTTGAGGAATGAAGCGGGCACGGAAAGCTGCTTGGAAGTCTGGCCATGTGATGATTGTTCCATCTGGCAGAGTACGCCTGTGGCTGTCCCACCATTGAGCTGCGGGTCCCTTCAAGAAGAAGGAAGCAAAGGTGACATAGCTGGCAGGGGCTACATCAGCAGACTCCATCTCATAGGTGATGTCACGGAGCTAGTCATCAGCATCCAGAGGCTGAGTTGAGCTGCGGTAGATGGTTGGGTTGAGGCGTATGAAATCTTGAAGAGTCACTTGGGCTGGCTGTTGGTTCATATTGGGGCGAGGAAACTGAGCCATCATATTTTCCATGAACTGGCGGTTCAGTTCAAACTGTTGGATCATACCAGCCATGTACTCAGGTGGTGGTGGGGCATCGCCACCACGACCACGACCAACTGGTCTAACCATCCTGCTAATATATAACAGGGGTAGTTCAGCATTGAGAAAATTTGCAATGACAAGAATCATTCATGATGAAACATGCATAATGAAAGGAGCACGATAGCTACTACATAGTAGTCGGCATAGCTTACAAAAGGGGTCATGCATAGAGTTCAGTACACAGAGTTCAGTACATAGACTAAAACATCATAGGCGGCACACAGGCTCGCGGCGAATGCCTCTAACACTACAAGCAAGCCTACATCAGTCCCAAGAGGTACTATGGAGGTAATCGTAGCCCGATAGCTGGTAGTGAGGCAACGGATAGCCCTCCACGTCAGCAGACTGGGGGCCGCAGATACTCAGGTGTAGAGCCCGACGCTCAGGTGGCAGAAGAGGGCCAAGTGCGGGAGAGTAGCCTCCCACCTCTGGCCAACCGACACCGTGGGGCATCACGGTCCTGGCTGGGTAGATCGCAGTACGCGGTACCTGTCCAGACCGGACAAAGGGGTGCAGCAGCGTCAGAGCACGGTAAGGTGCTAACGGGTGGTGTACATCTCGTGGCGAAGAGCTCGGTTAACTCGATCCAGCCCATCAGCATGCCGAACCAGGTGCTGATGGTAGAAGGGCTCTCGGGTGACAGTGGAGTAGGCAGCAGTATAGTATCCCTCCGCACCAACATCAGAGGCGATAGCAATGTGCCTGAAAGGGGAGGTGTCCAACTCCTGATACTCTCCACGAAGACGTGTCAGAGCAGCATAGGCAGCATCGTGGACAGCCATATCGATGGTCACACCAACACCATGTGCGGTGTGCAGCACAGTAGTGGAGTCATACTCCCGAGAGTAGAGGTGGACGATGGCACGGTACTGCTCCTGGTTAAAGTCCTGGTACTCCTCGTAGACGGTGTACTCAGGGTGCCAGCGATAACCCAGGTAGGTCATCATCTCAGCTAGCACCGCAGGTGATCCCGAGGCACCAATGGCCATCGTGTGGCGAACAACCTGCCTCGTGGGTTCCATCTGAAAGCAAAGACGTTTCAAAGGAGTCAAATGACAGTGTGTGAATTGTTCAAAATACTATTCTGAGAAACATCTATGGTTTATCCATCTTTGGGGTGAACGCGGTCACGGGATCCTAATGTTAGAGTTAGTAATTTCGTTTAACCCGAGTAGAAGAGAGTTCAGAGTCCCAGAGTAAAGGTCGAGGAGTAAAAGATCCTAGAACCACCCAATGGCGACGTGGGCCCGTAAGACACACAGCCATGTTAGTAAAATGTTTTGTAATGTCTAGACTCGACTTCGGCCAAGGAGTGTGGATAGGGGGATTCCTACAGGCAGTCGGCTCTGATACCAACTTGTGACGCCCCCGATTTGACCGTACACTAATCATGCACGCAAATATGTACGATCACGATCAGGGACTCACGGGAAGATATCACAACACAACTCTACAACATAAATAAGTCATACAAGCATCATAATACAAGCCAGGGGCCTCGAGGGCTCGAATACAAGTGCTCGATCATAGACGAGTCAGCGGAAGCAACAATATCTGAGTACAGACATAAGTTAAACAAGTTTGCCTTAAGAAGGCTAGCACAAAAGTAGCAACGATCGAAAAGGCAAGGCCTCCTGCCTGGGACCTCCTAACTACTCCTGGTCGTCGTCAGCGGCCTGCACGTAGTAGTAGGCACCTCCAGTGTCGTAGGTGTCGTCGTCGACGGTGGCGTCTGGCTCCTGAACTCCAGCATCTGATTGCGACAATCCGGTATAGAAAGGGTAAAAGAGGGAGAAAAGCAACCGTGAGTACTCATCCAAAGTACTCGCAAGCAAGGAGCTACACTACATATGCATGGGTATTTGTGTAAAGGGGCATATCAGTGGACTGAACTGCAGAATGCTAGAATAAGAGGGGGAAAGCTAGTCCTGTCGAAGACTACGCTTCCGGACATCTCCATCTTGCAACATGAAGAAGAGAGTAGATTGAAGTCCTCCAAGTAGCATCGCATAGCATAATCCTACCCGGCAATCCCCTCCTCGTCGCCCTGTTAGAGAGCGATCACCGGGTTGTATCTGGCACTTGGAAGGGTGTATTTTATTCAGTATCCTGTTCTAGTTGTCATAAGCTCAAGGTACAACTCCGGGTCGTCCTTTTACCGAGGGACACGGCTATTCGAATAGATAAACTTCCCTGCAGGGGTGCACCACATAACCCAACACGCTCGATCCCATTTGGCCGGACACACTTTTCTCGGTCATGCCCGGCCTCGTAAGATCAACACGTCGCAGCCCCACCTAAGCACAACAGAGAGGTCAGCACGCCGGTCTAAACCTATGCGCGCAGGGGTCTGGGCCCATCGCCCTATGCACACCTGCACAATGCGTACGCGGCCGGAAGCAGACCTAGCCTAGTGGCGTTCCAGTCCAATCCGGCGCGCGCCACTCAGTCGCTGACGTCAAGAAGGCTTCGGCTGATACCACGACGCCGGGATACCCATAACTACTCCCGCGTAGATGGCTAGTGCGTATAGACCAAATGGCCAGACTCAGATCAAATACCAAGATCTCGTTAAGCGTGTTAAGTATCCGCGAACGCCGACTAGGGCCAAGTCTCACCTAGGCGGTCTCAACCTGCCCTGTCGCTCCGCCACAAAGATCCACTTGCGGGTACTCCTACGAGCCGACCCGACTTTAGCCATCACATGTGTCATGTATATAGTATATAAGTATATACCCATGATCACCGCCCAGGGGATCACGGCCCGGTAGTATAGCACAGCAGACAGACAAGAATGTAGGGCCACTGATGGAAAACTAGCATCCTATACTAAGCAAGTAGGATTGCAGGTAAAGGTAACAACAGTAGTAGCAAGGATAGGCTATGCATCAGGATAGGATATCGAAAAGTAGTAACATGCTACACTACTCTAATGCAAGCAGTATAGAGAAGAATAGGCGATATCTGGTGATCAAGGGGGGGCTTGCCTGGTTGCTCTGGCAAGTAGGGGGGTCGTCAACTCCGTAGTCGAACTGGGCAGCAGCAGAGTCGGTCTCGTAGTCTACCGGAGAGAAGAGGGGGAAGAAACAGTAAATACAATGCAAACATAAGCATGACGATGCGTGACATGACAATGAGCGGTGCTAGGGGTGTCCTAACGCGACAGTAGGGGGTACCGGTGAAGGGGGGGAACATCCGGGAGATATTCCCGATGTTTCGCGTTTTTCGGACAGACGGACCGGAGGGGGAAAGTTGCTAGTTCGATAGGTTAGGGAGGTGTGGTGGACGAACGGACTGCGTATTTGGATTCGTCTCGTCGTTCTGAGCAACTTTCATATAGAAAACATTTTCATCCGAGTTACGGTTTAAAAGATATGAATTTTCAAAGTTTATTTGAATTTCTGGAATTATTTATATTAAGAAAAATGAATTATGACGTCAGCATGAGGCAATGCTAACGTCAGCAAGTCAACAGGTCGGCTGACCAGTCAAACCAGACAGGTGGGTCCAGTGGGACCCACATGTCAGCCTCTGTTAGTCTAATACTTAATTAAACTAGTCTAACAGTATAATTAGAGGGGTGGGCCCCACATGTCAGTGAGTGATTAGTTAAAATAATTATTTTTATTTATAAAACATTTTCTTTTCTTTATTTTTGCGGCGGGGCCCGCATGTCAGTGACTGGGTCTGCCCAGTCAGCAGTTGACTGGGTCAACCCAGTCAACTGGGGCCCGTGGGGGCCACTGGCAGGGGCACTGAGGTGGCCCCAGGCCAGCCACGTCGGCGGCCGGCGCCGGAGCGGCTCCGGCGAGCCAAACGCGGCGGCGCGGCTCGGGAGGGGGTGCGGGTTTGCGCTACGGTGGGTTTGCGGGGGCGTGGCTGGGTGCGTTCGACGCGGCTCGGCGTCGCGCGTCCAACTGCGGTGGTCGGAGGGGCTGGAACGGCCGGGGACGAGTGCTTCGAGCTCGCCGGCGGCGAGGTGCTTCGGGCGAGCAACGGGAACGGTGGAACGGCGCGAGATCGGGCAATCCAAAGGGCGAGGCGAGGCCTACGTGCACGCGCGAGCAAGATGGGCGCTAGCTAAAGACCAAACGGTCACCGGAACGACGCCGGCGACGTGCTAGGCGGCGGAGGGTGCGGCCTAACGCGGCGCGGTGGCTACGGCACGCTAGCTAGCTAATGGAGAGGGGGAGGAGGTAGAGGAGCTCACCGCGCGGCGCAAGAAAGGCCCGTGGGTGGCTTAGTAGCAGCAGCAGTCGCCGGAGTCGAAGAAGACGGCGGCGACCCGAGGAAGAAGGCGACGGCGTTGGGGGGCGATGTAGGGGGTCCCGGCTCGAGCAGGTGGTCGGGGAGGACGGGCTCGACGCGGCGGAGCTCGGGGACACGTCGGGGAGGAGAACGGGGCTCGGTGGCCGCGTGAACGACGGAGAACGGCGGCGAGCGCGTCGGGCGTGGGGAAGAAGAGAGCGGCGCGGATCTGGGGGGGAAGAGG
>NC_057808.1:507501283-507504779 GCF_018294505.1 Triticum aestivum
CGGCCCAGTTTGGGCCGGGGGGGTAGTGGGGGGAACGGGCCTTTTTCCTTTTTTTCTTTTTCTCTGTCTGTGTTCTGTTTTCTGTTTTCTTTTTATTTGTTTATTTCCTTTTCTGTTTTATTTCATTTAAGAGTATTTAGACATCTTATAAAAATGTGTTTTCTCCACCATAATTACCAGTGTAATTTTTGGCACCCACTGAACATTTTAGTTTAAATTTTTGAAAACTTTTATTTTCCACTTTAATTATATTTGAAGTTTGAACTAGGAGTTTGAAAAGGGTGTGATTCAAATGTGATCAAGCCCTGTTTAGCAACATGATTAGCTTAATTACAGAGAGTTACTGTAGCATGATTCTCAGGGTGTTAGCGCGTCGCTCGTTGCGCGGCTGTTGGAGATGCTCTTAGCGTCTTCCTTATCGCTTCGCTCAGTCAAAACATCGCTATGTCTTCCTCTCCCAAATCAGAGACATACCCCTGCGGCGAGTGGCCGCCATCCACCAGCCCCGTGCTGCTCCGGCGAGCGGCCGCTATCCACCTGCCTCACACTGCTCCGGCGAGCGGCTACCATCCACCTGCCCCGCGCTGCTCGGGCAATTGGCCTCACCCACTTGCCCCGCACTACTCTGGCGAGCGTCCGCCCATCACCTGGGCGGTCGTACGGCAATCCAGCTTGCTATGCCCGCGGCTCGAAGGTGTTACAACCGTACTATTGTGGTGCTTCGACCGGTGGCGACAATGCTAAAACAGTGGCGAGAGGGAGTGGTGGCTGGGGGTGTGTGACTGGCGTGACCTAGGTGACTGCGGGCTGGAACCGAGTGCTGCAACCGACAAGCATTTTTGCTAGAACCTGCCGGTAGAGAACCTGGAAGCGGCAACGCGATGAGCTGCAAGCCTGCAACCAATATCGGCGGTGAGTTGAACATGCTACAATCGACAGATCACGGGCTACAACCGGCATTTGTTTTTCCAGGGACCAGTGAGAATTTTTGCTGGCACCGGCGACGGCGATCTTTTTCCTGGAACCAGTTTCTTGTGTTGCTTGAACCATGTATATGTTTTGTTGGAATCACGCCATTGTTCACCGATTCATGCCATTGTTTTTGCTAGAATCATCCAACTTTTTTGCTGGAACCAGCGTTGGTAAATGCTACATGGGTGATTGAAGATGTTTTCACTGTCGTCAATGGCCACGCGACGACGCAGGAGGCGGTGACGAAGAAGATGTTTTGACGGTGGATGGAAAATGCTACAACCGGCGTTACAATTTCATACGAGCCATCTGAGGTCCCCGACGAGATTTCTTGCTGGAACCGGTGAGAGCGCGGAGCAGGAGGTCCTATCTGCACCACCGCGTGTGACAGCCCATTAACGCATATGTTTTTGCCTACTGATCCATGGCAGAATAAACAACAATAATTTATTTCACAGGAAACCTTTTCACCTCCCAAGCTACAACTAATGTTCTAAGCAATTCTGGCTGTGAAGAAATACTAGCATTCTCTTGTCACTAATAAGTTCAGAGGAGAATTTGTTTTGCATGAATGCATTCTCGTAAGTCATACTTTGCAAAAGGATTTGGTGTTTTAATTTCTTTCTTTATTTCATTTATTTCTCAATTTCATTTTTTGTTTGCATTTTTTAGAACAAGTATCAGATTGTTTTTTCTTTTAAGTTTTAACACTTTTAAATTCTATTTTCCAGGATAATGCCTAAACATAGACTCAAGATACACGTATAGGATTTATTTCAACCCAAATTTGCAAACTTTTTCATGCACTTGTAGTTTACATTTTATTTATATTCTTGATTGTATAAAAAGTTTCACGGCTAACAAATGAAGTAGCCGCTCCGCCTTCGAACCTGACTCGTTCCCTCTTAATTGCACCTAGCGGATGGTTCGGTCACTAGTCAGTGCACGTCAAAAATTTGTAAACCTTCTAAAACATTCACCACGACCTCTAGGGATCATTTAGTGACACCATACCAAGCTTCATGTTTTCAACCGTCGTTGCATTTTCTGGAATTATAAACCAATAAACCACATGTTCAGCACTGAGTCCTGGCATCCAGATTTTTGGAGTGCCTTCTCTTTTCTTAAAAAATGCCTAAACATAGACTAAATAACACAAATCTGATTTCCAACCCAAAATTGCCAAATCTATCATACACTCACAATTCAAATTTTAACCGTATGAACCTAATGCCTAGAAATGCACTAAATGACTTGAACAGAGCAAACCAACCCCAAAAATGACAATTTTTGACATGTGTCTTGTAATGTTGTATTTAGAGTGTAGAAAATAATAATCCAGAGTCAACCGATGAAGCAACTGTCACTTGGCCTTCAAACACGACTCATTCCTCTCGAAACATAGATTCTTACTCGGAGATGGTCCGGTCTAGAAAAAGTGTCTGTCATAACTTTTAATACACCTTTTGAAAATTTTACCAGAACATGTTGATGTCATATGAGGGCACCATGTGAAGTTTCATGTTTTTCAGATTTCGTTTGCATTTTTCAGAATTGAAAAAACAAAAGGCTCGATGTTCGAGGTCTGATGCTAAGCACCTAGATGTATGGAATTCCTCTTACTTTATTGGATAAGGCCTAAATGTATTGAATAAAAAAACAATTTTCAACGAAATTTGCCTACTTTTTCAAGCACTTGCGGTTCAAATTTTTACTATATGCACGTAATGCCTAGAAATGCACTAAACACTTAAATATAGGGAAAAACGCTAAAAATTTCCAAATTTTTACATGTATAATGTAATGATGTATATTGAGTGTCGAAAAAAATTTAAGGTCAACCGACGAGGCAACCATCACTTGGCCTTCCACTACAAGAAATATGTCAACTAGTGACCTTCTCTCAGTGACCTCGGCTGAATTGGTCGTAAATTCACGGCCATTTCGCTTGGAAGGGCTCAAACCCTGAAATTGCCTTACACCAAATGGTCATAAAGCAGACAAGAGTGGTCAACGACCTTCTTTCTACCTGATTACGACCAATATAAATGGTCATGAGGTTGTGAACGTGGATGCATTGGTACTTAAGGTGTCGCTCAAGGTGGGCTTGGGCCTCGGTGGAATGAGGCCACCTTCTTTTTTTTAAAAAAAAATCTGTGTGCCATGTAGGCCTCGGCCCATCCAGGAAGAAATGTGGGATGCCCTCATATTACTCAAAAAGAACATATATTCGGCCCAACGAAAATGGGAAAAATAACAAGTTTTTCATTAGAATAGGAAAATAATGAACTCCTTCGTGAATCTTGCTATATGGTTTAGCAATTACAAAACTAAACATGTAATTCAAAAAAAATGTTAATGTTAATACGTATTTCAAAAAATTTAATCACGTGTTTAAAAAACTAAATGTGTGCATTTGAAAAGTTTCATGCATATAAAAAATGATAATCATAAATAATATTAGATATGTATAAAAAAAGTTTCATGTGTATGCAAAAACAATCATCAGTACGTATATATGAAA
>NC_057808.1:507505261-507516876 GCF_018294505.1 Triticum aestivum
ACCAATATCAACAATGTTTTATATGTATACAAAAATGTCCAGTGTGTAAAAAACAAATATAGACATCAAAACCTATATATCAAAAGATATTTTTTATTGGGAATACATGAAAATATGTTAATCATGTATTTGAAAAAAGTTAAACATATTTAAACAATATGTACAATGTGTCTTAAAAAATGTAGACATGTGTTCAAAATATTAGACATCAAAATATTTATTAAAAATGTTAATGATGTAACTAAAACCCGTTTAATATCTATAAAAAATGTTTCTAGTGTACACAAACTTGTTCACAAAATGTGGTCTAATATTCTTGAAAAATGGAGAAATCTTTTTACAACAAATATTTGTTAGGTTCTTCACAAAAAAACTCATTTTAGAAACTCGAAAAATGGAAAATGAATATGCGGAAAATTTGTCTTTTTCACGAGAGATGGATCAAAAACTTTTTACACACAACCAATTGGTCAATTATGCATTAAGTATGACCTAATATTTTAGAAAATTGATTTGGTCCAATTTTGTAACAATTATTTGATAGGTTCTTCACAAAAAAACTCATTTTGGACGCTCGAAAAATGGAAAATGATTTTTTCATCCAAAGAAAATGAAAACTTCCTTAGGCAACATTGTTTGCCATTCCAAGATGCACCCTTGTGCATAATATGATATCATTTTAACAAACTATGTCATGAATGTGGCTATAAGATTGATCATTTGACTTGAAAGCCATGAATCTTCACACATGATAGCTCTTTTTTTAGAACACTTTTTTAAAATAATTGCCGTATTACATGTTTATTATTTTTACTGGTAACTTGGTCACATGTAATGACACAATGCGAATGTTTTCCAATTTTTTTTATTTTTTAATGCCCGTTTCAAAATGCGGTCAAAACGGCGGGCATGCCCGTTCCTAGCTAGTGGTTGAATATTGGAAAACTTTTCATGTTTCTCTGATTAAATAGATATTAATATACCTAGAAATGATTTTTGAAAAAAATAAAGAGCAAACTACGAGGTAGCAGCAGTTCAAATTTGACCCGCTTCCGGCTGAATCGGCGAAAATTTGTCTTTTTCACCAGAGGTGGGTAGAAACTTTTGACACCCAACTATTTGGTCAATTGTGCATTAAATATGTCCTAATATATTATAAAATTGATTTGATCCAATTTTGCAACAAATATATGGTAGATCCTTCACAAAAAACTCATTTTGGGCATTCGAAAAATGGAAAATTTATTTTTCGTCCAAAGAAAATGAAAACTCACTTAGGCAACATTGTTTGCCATTTTAAGATGCACCCTTGTGCATAATATGATATCATTTTAACAAACTATGCCATGAATGTGGCTATAAAATTGATCATTTGACTTGAAAGCCATGAATCTTCACACATGATAGCTCTTTTTTTAGAACACTTTTTTAAAATAATTACAGTATTACAAGTTTATTATTGTTACATGTAACTTGGTCACTTGTAATGACACAATGCGAAGGTTTTCCAATTTTTTTAATTTTTTTTTGAATTTTTTATGCCCGTTTCAAAATGCGGTCAAAACGGCGGGCATGCCCGTTCCTAGCTAGTGGTTGAATATTGGAAAACTTTTGATGTTTCTCTGATTAAATAGATACTCATGTATCTAGAAATGATTTTTGAAAAAAATAAAGAGCAAACTACGAGGTAGCTGCAGTTCAAATTTGACCCGCTTCCAGCTGAATCGGCGGAAATTTGTCTTTTTCACCAGAGGTGGGTAGAAACTTTTGACACCCAACTATTTGGTCAATTGTGCATTAAATATGTCCTAATATATTATAAAATTGATTTGATCCAATTTTGCAACCAATATATGGTAGATCCTTCACAAAAAAAACTCATTTTGGGCATTCAAAAAATGGAAAATGGAATTTTTTTCCTGTTTCAGTGATGAAAATGGAAAATGGTCTAATATTTTTAAAAATTGAGGTGGTTAAATTTTGCAACAAAGAGTTGGTTGGTTCTTCACAACAAAATCAAAATGGAAAATGCTTTTTTCATGCAAAAAAAAAACTTATTTCAATCAATTAAGACCAATTTAGATGGTCATAAGATTGTCAAAGCGTTTACCACATTTTGATTGGTCCATACGCATCTCACGCGGATCACGCATCCAACACCGTCGGATACTCCCCGATCCGACGGCAGCCCTCACCCCCTCACGGCCTCACCCTCTCACCCCACGTAGCCCAATCACCCACGCACCCACGGCCCCTTCTCTCCCACGCACCCACGGCTGCCAACCCTAGCCCTCTCCCTCCCTCATATCTCAATCCGCCGCCGCCCCAATCCTCGCCCAACCCAATCCGCCACCGTCCTCTTCTCCATTCGCACCGGCGACCTCCAACCTCATCGCCGGCAGCCCCTCCCCTCTCCTCCTAGATCCACTCGGGCTACTCATGTCATGGCCATCCTCTCTCTCCTCTCTCTCCAGCGCACACCACTCCTCTCTCTCCCGCACGCAGCGAACCCTGGCGCTCCCCGATCCAGATCCCTCCCCTCCCGTCGCTGTTATCCACCACCGCTCGCTGCCGGCCTCGACCCCCTCCCTCCCCTGCCCTCCGAACACTATCGCCTGCTAGATCCACTGCAGCCCCACCCCGGCCTCTCTCTCCCGTACTGCACGCCGCCGCCACACACGGCACCGCGCAGCAAGGGGCTCGCATCGCTCCGACCAGATCCGATTGCCGCCTCCCTGGCCTCGGATCAGGCCTGCACGACCCGGGTGCCACCAGCGCCACCACCGGGAGGCGTGGATTCATGCGTGCTCCGGTTGCGGGTTCGTGTCCTCAAGGTCTCCTCTCTGCGCCTCAGTCCCGATTTGGTTTGCTCTCTCCCCTGCCCTGATGCGGCCGGTTCTCCATACACAGGTGCACAAGAGACCTCGTATCCACTCCAAGGCCATTCGTGCTGGCGTAGATTGGCGTGCTCGCACGCGTTGGCTGGACGGCGGCGACACTGACTTCCTCCGTCGGGTCTCCCAAGAGGCCGTGCATCCTGCCACGACCACCTCTACTGCGCGATGGTGGTGGCCGACCTGCAATGCGACCGCTGCATCGCTAGTAACCTCTTCGGTGAGCACTTTACCTCTGCCTCCCTCCTCTGCCTGGATCCCGTGACTGAGCCACACTCTGTAGCATGTAGATTACTGTTTGTATGGCCATGAGGAATGAAATAATTTTGCAGCTAATAATTCTAGTTTCTTCTTGGAGGAGTTGCTGCACCACTAGTTGTTTCTATTGTGTGCTGGACAGTAGATGTGGATAGCCTGCATGATGTTTCTTAGGACATTAAGCTACGTAATGATAAACTGACATAAGTATGCTAGTCTGAAGGGTCGATAACTCACATTTGTTTCTGAATTTAGTTGGTTTATCTGTCTGTGTTCCTCATTGTATTAAATGACAGCCAAATGTATCCATCTATAGAGGCTTATCTACTAACTGTTGGACCTTGGAGGCTTATAGTGCGATGAAAGCCAAATGTATCTAACTAGCCAGTCGACAGGCTAAAAAAACTAGCTATAAAATGACATCAAGTTCTGGTTTACATGCTATTCTCATTGTTCATGCCGACAGACCTTTTGGTGTAGTGTTTAGAGTAGATTGAGTTTGCTAGCCCTCCTTTTTGTCTTTGTTCTTATTTTGGACAGATGCTTGGGGTGCATACTTTCTAGAATCTGCATTTGGATTTGTAGTTCGCGTCGTCGAAGAAAATTGTCGATTGTTTGATTGATGTTCTGACTTTTATGTGGACCAGTCGTCCATTCTCTAAATCATTCTTTTAATCCTGCTACCCTTTTTGTATCCATGTACTGTTTATCTTGTTTAAGCATTAATGTATACTTCTCTTTCAGCAATGGCAACACAAGCAGGAACCTCGGCTACTCCTCGTTTAAGTCCCCAAGTGGTAGGGTTCTCTGTTCACGGGAGTCACCATCTAAGCATGCTTGCTGCTTCACCAGAATGCTGCATTGTTCTTTAGCTGTCGATTGTCTGTGTAGATTGACTGTATCGAGGTTGAGGGCTTGAGGCTGGCTGTAGGTGATTAGAACAACCACCTGTTAAGTAAGATCGGTTGTAGTGTATGCTCTGAACATAAGCTTGTGCTGCTGCCAGTGTAGTGTATGCTCTGAACACAAGATCCTTTACTTGCTCTGGTTTGGTTAAGACTGATGATGCCGTGGATAAGGCAACAATTTAAAAGGTCTGTTGAAACAAGGTGGAAGCATGTTCTTTCTTGCAACGTACCCTAAACCCCTAAACCCTTTTTATTTGGACTTGTTAGTTATGCCTTGTTTTGTTTTTTAGTTTGTTGCAAAACATATATGTGGTGTATCTGATTAGTTATGTTGTAAAAGAATGCTTGTCTCTGACACTATTCTTATGTTGATATATGTGCCCAGTTTTGTGTATTTTGAATCAATATATATTCGATTAATTACTGAGCATGGTGAGCTAGATCCAAACAAACAAGACACTTACATTAACTTGGCAATTTGAGTCCTTGTAATTATGATAGTGTGGAACTATATTTTGTACACATAGTCAACTAGTTTTCGTTTTATATTTGCTTGCTTATGTGGAACTATATTTTCTCATTTTTCTAATTATGACATGGATGATATGAAATATCAGAATTGTTTCTGTTACATGGTGTGCTGCAAGAAAGCCCCTGTGTAGGTTTATTGTCTCGTAATTGGGCAATTATTTTCTTGCAGGGGGCCACCCGTTCGATCTCGCTTTGACCCACTTTTGCTCTGTAGTGGTCCTGGTACATGAAAAATAGGTCCTTTTAAATGTTTTGCTTCCTTGGTTGCATTCTGCTGTACACTCAAAAATATTTTCAATTTAGTGACAAGCAAACAATAAAATAGTCAAAAGGCTTTTAATTAATGTGCTTTTTGAAAATGAAAATGTGTTGTGATGTTCTCCTCTTTCTGTTGACATGTATGTTGAGTAATATCAAGCCATAATTATAGTCCCTCCAAGACATGCTCAAATGTAGTCGCACATACAGATTTGTGTGGCTGAGGTACAGTTTTAAGATGAGATACGTATATATGGAACTCATGTAAGGGAATTAGAACTAGAGAAATATATATGTACGGGTACCTCGGCTATTGGAAATACCAACTATACAATCATCTTGTTAATTACTACACATCATATAGATTCTGTAGTGTATTAATCTCACTGGGTAGAGTGGCCTACTTGCACACTTTTATTGACTCGTTGGTTGCTGATTACTTTCGAGCGAGTAGCACGTGTCTCAAGCAACTGTAGTATTCCTTTCCCTGAATTGCTCCCTTGTTTTGCTGTGGCCGTATGCTCCGTGGTCAATGATGCGTGTTGTATACATATTAAAACCAAAATTGGAGTAGTTTCAGTCGTGCATATTAGAACTGAATTATGCTCTGTTTTGCTGTATTTGTATGCTCTTATTGCTGAATTGTTTAGTGGGTTGTACAAACTAAACTCGTCCAGTCAGTTTGCTATGATGTATTGTATATTACCATACTTAAGACGTCTTGTAGAATTTGGGCCTGAGCACTCTGGAATTTGGTTGTTGTTTGAGATTAATCTTTCCGAGCCATTAGAGTGGGTTCAAGGATGGGTCTGCCCATTCATTGTGCAGAGGATCTTCTAATTTGCCACTTGTCTATTAGTACATTAGTTATCATTACCTACATGCTCCCATCTCTGCAAAGTAAAGACTAAAGAGGTTCCTTAACTTCACAGTCAAGTTATGACAGCAGTTTGATATTCCTTTTGCTACCACATGTCCTTTAGTCTTTAACTTTCTGATGCTGCTTTCCTTCATCATGCAGGCACGCCCCGATGCTCCCCTCGCTCTAGGCACCCAATGCCAGGCAGGCTGTGGATGCCCCGGACCTCAAGGCCGGCCGTGCTACTCCAGCTGCTCCTGCCCCGGCCATGCTTAACTTCGCTCCTGGTCAGTTGCCGCAGGTGAGACACTTGCCTCCATGCTTGGGTGATTCTACCTACTCACTTAGTATCATACTTTAATCTATGCACGAATTTCACAAGTTTGGATGCATCATAGAACTTGTGGTGAACCTGTTACAGTGATGTTCATTGACGACTTGCACTTGTACCAATGTATCATGCTGCTATTTGGCAATTCAGTTTCACATTGCATGTGGATCTTAAACTTATACAGTAAGCTTAGTTATTTGCATCTGTAAAATATGTTGACAAAGTGTTATGTTGGATTACCGCCTCATGTTGATGGCATTGTCTCTAAACATTTAATAATGTTTCTTTTTGGTGATCTGGATCTGGATCTAATGTTGTTTAGGCTGCTGCTGCTGTGACGGAAGACCAGAAGAGGCATTGAGATGCGCACCACAGTTTTAGTTGATGTTGCACCATGTTTTGGTGCTTGTGTACCTGTTTTTGCTTGTAAGCACACTTGTATGTGCTTGTGTATCGTGCTTGTGTATCTGTTTTTGCTTGTTTAAGTTGATGTTGGACGTGCAGACTTGTATGTGCTGTTGTGTGTATTTGGCTAAATGATTCTGAATTTAATCATTTAATCAAGAGAATTATTGAGTGTTTGCTGTTCAAATGTGTAAACAGGAAATTAGTGAATAAAAAGACCAAATGTTCTATTGGACCAAATAATATATGGGCTCTAAAAAGGCTACGACCCAAATAATGGTGGACTAGAACATTGTTTATTTCTGGAAAACCTGAATAAAAAGGCTTACTGAAATGGTCCGCAAAAGGGCCATGGCCCAGAAAATCAAAAGGCCAAATTGTTGGGCTTGGCCCATGAAGTCGACCAAAAATTCACAGGAAAAAAAATATAGAAAGGCTGAATTGTTGGGCTTGGCCCATATAGACACTGAATTGGACCGGGCAGAATCTTATCCACGTCAGCTTGCCACGCTAGATCCTACGTGGCCTGGGGATGCTGCCAGTGACCAAAAATTTGGTCGTGGAACCAACGACCTTTTCTTTTCACAGAGAAGGTCGTTAATTTCAGTTTACGACTGCCAGCTTTTGACCTTCCGTTTTTTGTCACAAAAAGGTCGCAAATGAAAAAAACAATGACCTTTCAGTGACCAATAGTGGTGGTCACAAGTTGACAGATTTCTTGTAGTGTTCAAACATGACCTTTCCCTCTTGAAACCTAGATTCATACCCAGAGATGGTCCAGTTTGTAAGTAGTGTATGCCACAACTTTTGGGAAACCTTGTCAAATTTTTACCACAACATGTTGATGTCATATGAGGCACCGTGCCAAGTTTTATGTTTTCAAGACTTCGCTGCATTTTTCAGAATTAAGAAACCACCTTCATGTTCGGGGTCAAATCCTGGCACCCAGATGTTTGAAATTTCTTTCCTTTTATTGGATATGTCTTAAACATGGACAACACAAATAGGATTTTTATCCATTTTTTATGTTTTATTCATGCACTTGTAGTTTACATTTTAATTATATACACTAAGTCTTAAAATGTATTAAATGACTATAAAAGGAAAGAGTGGGGATGGGGGGGAGAGAAGAATAAGAAAAATGAAAATAAGTAATCAAAAAAGAACTAAGCATCTATATCTATACCAATACAAAAAGACTCAAAGGGGCAGATCCAATTAATCTCAGCCATGAAATCATGTCAATCCAACGACCTAGACTGCTTCAATGTCGAGCGCTCAACACGTTTAGCGTGTAGTTAATTTCATGCCAAATATAATGCTAATCACATAATAATATGCAAATAATATCCTACTTAATATCCACATGCACTTAATATACTTCTAAATTAACGTGCATTGCACATACACATTGACTAGTAAATGAAAAAAGAAAACAAATAATATAAAAAAGAAGAGTGTGGAAAAAGAAAAATATGTTGGCCCAGTGTCGCATGACAGAAACTCGGCAAAGCATGTGTTTGCTAAGTGCCGCGTAGAAGAACTTGGAAACATGCGATTTGACGAGTATCATCCATTTACCTGTTGTTTCTTTTTTGTACAACAAGTGCCATATTTGCCAAGTACATGACGAAATGCACTCGACAAACAACCATACACTAGACAAAGTTTTTGATTCCAGTATTGGACATAGCAGGGGAAGGGAGGTGACGGTGTGCCACTGCCAAAACGCTTTTGAGACATGGTGCACCAATTACTGGGTTGCACTGGATACGTCCTCCTATAGTAGTAGCTAGCTAAATTAATTGACAGCCACACATATAGTTGAAATCAAAAGTCCAACACTTGTCGCCAGAGGCGCTCCTCTCTCCGGAAGCCATTCCAAACCATGCATGCATGCATGCAGCGAGACGAGCCCCCGACCGTCCACTTTGCCCGTCAAAAGAGATGGCAAACAACTCGTATATAAAAACCCTATGCAGTTTCACCGTTCGTCGCTCACAACACGAAGAGAGACACATGCACCAGGAATCAATTAGCGGTCAGCGTCAGCCATGGCCGGCCTGCCTCGCCTCGTCGTGCTCCTGCTCCTCGTCTTCGCCGTCCCTGTCGCCCAGCCCACCCCCTACAGCGACAACCTCCAGGACGCGTGCAACAAGACGCTGTTCCCTAAAGTGTGCATCCAGTCGCTGACGACCAACCCGGAGACCCGGACAGCGGACGCGCGCCGGCTGGCCGAGCTGTCCGTGTACGTGGCCAAGGAGGTGGGCACCACGGTGGCAGCGTTCGCTCACCACGAGCTCAGCGGCGTCAAGGAGGACACCCTGTTCAAGTGCCTCGACGGCTGCTCCGACGACATTGAAGAGACGGTGGCGCACCTGAGCGCCCTCACCCGCGAGCCCACCTGCGCCAAGTTCCTCGAGATCAAGTCGTGGCTGTCCGCCACGCTGGGCGGCTCCAACACCTGTGAGGAGACCTGCAAGGACGCGCCCATCAGCGACGTCAAGAACGCCGTCGTAACCAAGAGCCTCGAGTTCGAGAAGCTGCTCCGCGTCACGCTCGACCTCATCACCGAGGCGTCTGGCCCCATGCCCGCCGCCGGCGCCGCGGTGGCGCCCACGGCGTGGGACAGCGGCGCTCCAGGATCCTACGGCGCCAGCACGTCGGGCTCCTACGGCTCCAGCGCACCTGAGTCGTTCGACAGTGCCAGCGCGTCGGGCTCCTACGGCTCCAGCGCGTCGGGCTCCTACAGCTCCAGCGCACCTGAGTCGTTCGACAGTGCCAGCGCGTCGGGCTCCTACGGCTCCAGCGCACCTGAGTCGTCCGACAGTGCCAGCGCGTCGGGCTCGTACGGCTCCAGCGCATCGGCCTCCGAAGCACCATCCAGTGATGCGTCGGCGCCCTCGAGCGCTCCTACCTCCGAGGCATCGTCAGCTGACGCGCCGAGCTCCTACGGCTCCAGCGCATCGGGCTCCGAAGCACCATCCGCCGATGCATCGGCACCCTCGAACGCACAAACCTCCGACTCACCGTCAGCTGACGCGCCGGCCTCCTCCTACGGCGCCGCCAGCGGGCCAGCTGCCGACGCACCGTCGTCATCCCCATCGGACGCGGACGCTCCATCTTCTGGGGCTGCCGACTCGCCATCATCAGGGGCATCATACGGGTCCGCCGGCGCACCGTCCCCGTCCGGGTCCGGCGACAGCGCTCCTGAGGCCGATTCGACAGCATGAGAAACGCGCGCCCTGCTGATGCTTTAGTACCTAGGGTAAACTTTTTGGCTCTAGATTCTACCCGTCGTCTCGTGCCGCTGTGCGCAAGAAGATGCTTGCACTTATGGTCTTTAGTCCGTGGTTGGTCGAGAAACCAAGTACTCCCTCCGTTCCGAATTAGTTGTCTTAGATTTGTCTAGATACGGATGTATCTAGACTCATTTTAGTGCTAGATACACCCGTATCTAGACAAATTGGAGACAAGTAATTCGGAACGGAGGGAGTATAATGGAATGTCATGGTTCCATTCAAAGTGCAGTGAGTCAATTTTGTATGTAATTTTTTTATTTAACTATTCATCGTGGGTGCAACGCACCTACGTGTACCACAACTTTTCTAGAATGGAACGGTTCCTCCTCTGTGTTTGCTTGGAGAGATGAAATGCAAGAAAAATTTTGAGCTCACCTGGTGGTAACCTTTTGTATGTATAACAGGCAAAGAATATCCCCAAAATGTACGACATATCAATATGAGCACACAAATCATGCTTATACCTTCAGTTAGTTGAGGAAGTCAATCGAAAAAATTAGTAATCAATCTCATAAAAAGTAAATATTGAACACTAAAAATAGTTTGACACTTGATCATTTCCCAAGTGCACTGCTCCCGGACAGTAATCAATCGAAAAAACAAAATCAGTGCTCCCAAGAGTTTTCGAAAGTAGCAATTTCGGAGCATCGATTTTGGTTTTTTTGTCCCGCCTTCCACGAATGTGATCAAATCATGAAAATTTGCAAGCAATTAGAACATTTGTCAAAGTTTACCACAAAATAATTCATTTTTTGAATTTTTTTCTCAATTTTACTGTTTGTCCGAGCAAGCTCACATACTCCGCGTCCATATATCAAGCTTATACTTTCAGTTACTTAGGAAACAACTGGAACAATTTAGTAATCAATCTCATAAAAAGAAAATAATTTTCCACTAAAAATAGATCATTTTCCAAATGCATTGTTGCTTCCGGGTCCTATGGCGGCGACTCTCGGTGGCGGTCCGATGGTCTTTGCTTCAGTGCGGCGAGGGCATCCGGTTGTGGCCGTCGTTGGGCGGCGGCTCTAGGTATCGGTCACAAGGGCAAAATCACCGCTTGGCTGGCTGATGCTACCAGTGACAACACCTGCGGGTGTCGTATATTCCTTGGGTGCCCTCTCATGGCCCTGACCATGCCCCTTCTCAGAGCCCGGGGGGAGACCCTGATTCCGGCTCACTGGAATAGGCAGTGGCTGCATTGAGACATCGTTCACCTCATGAAGGCCCTGCCTTGGCTACTCGCATTGTCCTTGGTATTGGAGCTTGGGACATCGCAGGTCTCGGTGTGGGTTGCCTCTGAGGTCATGCATGGGTCTGGTTGATTCTACCCGTTCTCCCGTGTTGCTCTACGCGCGAGAATATGATGATGCACTTGTGGTCTTTAGGGTGCATTTGGTTTAGGAACCAAGTAGAATGGAATGCCATGGTTTCACTCTAATGTAATTGGTAGGTTTCCTTCTACCTTTGGTTGGAGTCAAATGGTATAATGCAATGGTTCCATCTCAGTGTTTGGTTGGAGAGACGAAATTCAAGAAATATGTTTGAGCTCACCTCGTGGTAGCCTCTCGTATGTATAGCACACATCGTATCTCACCAAAATTTATCATTAGTATTGATATAAGCACACAAATCAAGCATATACCTTGAGTTCAGAGAGAAAGTTAACTGGTAATTCAGTAATCAATCACATCATATAAAAGCAAAAATTTAACACAATAATAGTTTGACACTTGATAATTTTCCAGCACCATTGCATCGCAAAAATTGTTCACATAATAATTGTGAGACATGCAAAGACTACGAAAGAGAACATGGTACTTCCTCCGATTTGTTGGAACATGCAGGTTCGGCAACTTCGTGGAGTATTCC
>NC_057808.1:507517102-507523370 GCF_018294505.1 Triticum aestivum
GGGGGGTCTAATTGGTTCCAGTTCCACATGTCTACCAAACACAAGAATGGGGGAGGTTAGGTTCAGATACGTTTCATTCCACTCCATCACGCAAACCAAACAAACCCTAAATAGGAATGTATGACGGAGAAGGAGGGACAGGTGGGGAGGGTGTAGTAATGAGGTAAGCCCAAGTGTTGTAGCAAATGTTTTTATTTCCATTTAGGAGTAAAATTTTATAGGAGTGTAGGTAGGAGAGGTAGAAAATATATGTTGCTCGTCTTTAGGGTATCTCTAATGCCGACCCCAAAATGCATGCATCAGTTCGGACTCATTCTGCCATCCAGCGTGGTACCTTATTGGTCCGCGGAGCAGTCCGGACATCCGTTTCCCCACAATTTGGAAGCAAACTAGGGGGAGGGGGGGCTTTGCAGGAGTCCGGACTGCCGCCACGTAGGACTCCGACATCCCGGCCCACTCAAACCCCCTCCCTGTCCCAACCTCTTCCACTCTGCCCCTGCGCCCCTTACTTTGCATCCGCGCCCTCCTCCTATGACGCCGCTGCTGTACCTCTCCAGACGCCGCGTAGGCATGACCGGATGCCCACAACCCCACCCACATGCTCCCTCATCTTATACTATGGCTCTATCCACCCAGGATCCCACCGCAGCCAGGTATCCTCTATCCCCTGTTGGCGCCGTCCATGGAGGACACCACGCCCGACAGGTGTACGGTCAAATGTCATTGAGCTTACTTTCAAACTTCATGTAGTTTTTTAGAGAAAGAAGGATGGTGGGGGTACTCGGTGTAGGAGGATGAGTTGTTGTGTGATGCGTGTTGGCCGTATCTGTGGATTTTGTAGGCAGGAGCGCAAGGGGCGGGGTCATTTCACACGAGCGCACAATGCGCCCTACGAGATGCACATCATACATGAATGCAATGTGAATTCGTTAGTGTATCGATGGTATACCATCCATTACTCCGTCATAAAGTTTTGTGACGCGGTTGATCGGTTGGAGGCGATGTGGCCATTGCGCGCAGAAACCATGGATCATAAGTTTTGTTTGTCCTTCTTCCTCTACTTGTTGCTTGATTCATTCATTCACTCAATGTTGCTCTACATATTGTGTAGCATGTACATGCTGTCGTGATGTACCACTGGTCAGAGGGCAAACCATTCGCACACATACATTGCTGGATGAAGCTCAGGGGGCAGTATGTGTGGGACAACATGATCCATCCATGAAAAACTTGTTGAATATCAGGTTAATCTAGTTGAATTTGAACTAATTCTCGTTGAATTTGAACTAATTCTCGTTGAATTTGAACTATTACTGTACTAGACATATTTGCATACTATGTATGATGATTTGTGCTATTTTCTATCCGAACTTTCATGAAATCCGCCGTGTTTGATGAAATTTGTACAATTACTTAAAATGTAGTTTGAAATGTATGCAGCTACGGTTGGATTGCCGGCTCCTGCATCAGTGTTCGCGGACTGGTATCCCTTAGTCCGTGGACGAATGCGATGTACGGTTTGCGGGTCAACAAGTTGGATATGCGGTTACTTTGCTTCTTTTTTTGAGCAAATGAAGAGGGTGCCTCGACATTCTTGACCCGAACAGGTCTTTTTTTGAACAAAGCAAGGCACCAACAGGTGCCCAAATCCATTGACAGCTTATAGTATCATTACAAGAGAGGATACAATGGCAAAGATTAGAAAGAGAGAGTACATCCATATGAGTGAAGCTGAATGGAAGAAGCAAAGATAGGCTGAGCACAACTCAACCAGATGAACAACATCCACTAAGAGAGGACTAATACAGCCATGCCATAAGCCAGCAGAGAGCAGAAGATGAAGTAGACAGCGGGCTGGCACCAATTTGCAAGAGAAGATGGAGCAAAAACAGGAGTCCAGTGAAGAGCCGAATGTTTCTGTCTCTTGCTACACCATATGAAGCAGGAAACCTGCAAATTGGTAATCTGCACGAGTGGCCATAGATGCACAAAGTTCTTAGCTGTAAGAAAACCGTCAGGCTGCTAAAAGCAATACACTCTATGTACTGGAAACCTGTGGGATTAAAATCTGACAAAGAGGTTGCCACTGGACAGGAATCAGATGCATGAGAGTGAAAAGAACAAGGCAGAACGAGACCTGTAATAGACTGGTAAACTTGTTGAGCAAGATTATGAGCCACTTCATTCAAATTCCTAGAAATATGAAACACTTGCGAACTTAGATTAGAAGTGGATTTAAAAAAAGATGCCAATTCTTTTCTAATGTTCCAAGGAGCAGCAGAATGACAATATTCCTGGAAGCAACCGCTGAGGCAAGAGGGAGACAATCAGTTAAAAAAGTTGGGTACTGAACGTTAAGATAGTTTGCTAAATGAGCTGCACATGCGAGAGCAACAGCTTCTGCTTGAAGAGGAGTTGAAGTTGGAGGCGCCGAAGCTTGAACCTGAATATTAAGTTCTCCTTGAGAGGAAGGAAGACAAAAGTAGACTCCCACACCTGTCCTCACTTGTCCTTGGGGAAGACCTAGAATTTTTGAAGATCTAAAAGCTGCATCTGAAAAAAATTAGCTCCATTGATCAGCAAATCGGATTTAATAGTTTGCCCTTGCTCAGGAATCTCATGTAAATCATGTTGAGTATTAGTGCAAATTTTGTTTTTAGAAGGGAGCAAAGATTTTTCGCACGAAGCATAATCCATATTAGCAGCAACAATGTGAACTTGATAAGGAAGGTGCCTTTTGCATTCAAACAGGAAATCATTTCTAGCTTTCCAAATGCACCATAAAAAATTCAATACATTTTGCAAGGAAGCATAGGGATGACCCATAGAAACAAGATGAATGAGAATAGAATGCATTAAGTCAGGGCCCTGAATCAGAGTGTCAGATCTAAGAAACCAAGGATAAGAAAACCAAGCTGCTCTACCAAAGTCACAAAGGAAAAAGAGGTGCATATCATCCTCCTGCTGAGCAAATCTACAACAAATCTGAGAAATATGAGCAGAAAAGCGACCGGCTCTCATACCCGTAGGCAAAGCCTTCCTAGGAAGCCTCCAAGAAAAAGTTTGGACTTTGGGCAACAAATTTTTCTGTTTCCAAATGACCTTAAGAAAAAAAAATTAAATCCAGAGAAACCGGTGAAGGAGGTGATCGAGGATGGGATTGGATATCTTGTAGGCAAAGCTTGTAGGCAGATTTTGAAGAACAAAGCCCATTAGGAGCCAAGGGCCAACAAAGCAAATCTTCACTGTCATCCTCAATAATATCGGTGTTAATAATTTGAGAAGCAAGAGGCTGCTGAAATAAAGTAGAAATAAGTTGATGGTTCCAAATTCTTTGGCTAGGTAGCCAAAGGTATCTGACCAAGGAAGGATAAACAAAGCCTGATTGTTGAGGAGTAAGGAAATCATAAATAGAACTCCAAAGAGTGCACCAAGGATTGCTCCATAAAGAAATATTTCCTTTAGTGAGTTGATAAAAAGCATGCTCTTTGAGTTTAGGAAGCATTTTTAAGACAACAGCCCAAAAAGCAGATTTAGGGGGGGGGGGCAAAAGAGGCCCTCCAAATAGTTGTAGCAGGGAATACTTAGATTGAAGAACGCAATATAAAAGGGAAGAAGGATCTTTTGCTAACCTCCATGCCGCAGCAAGAATAAGACTTTCATTGATCGCTTTTAAGTTTCTGATGCCTAATCCACCTTCTGCCTTGGAATTGGTAATATCCTTCCAAGCTATGAGACAAAGACTCTTCCTCGAATCTGTTTCTCGAACCCCTGTCCACCAAAAATTCCTAATGATAGCAGTGAGTTTTGCAATGTATTTTTTGGAAAACAAAATATTGGCCATATAGTAAACCGGGATAGCAGAGAAAACAGAATGAATAAGTTCAAGACGAGCCACATGAGAGAGCATGTTTGCTTTATAGGAGGGAAGCTTATTTAAAAATTTATCTAACACAAAATTGTAAGCAGCACCCCTATTTTTAGCAGGTAAAATAAGAGGATGGGCAAGGTTGGTAAAATTAGCATCAAGATTAGCCACTGAGAAAATAAGCTTAATATTATTGATAATAGCCTGAGAAACATGAGAGCCAAAAAGGATGGCAGATTTGTTCCAATTAGGAGTTTGGCCAGAGAGAGCACAAAAATGTTGAATAAGAGTAGCCATAGCCTGAGCTTCTTGACAAGTAGCTTTCCCACACACCAACAGATCATCTGCAAAATGGAGGGAATGCACAGAGGGGCAGTTTGGTCCAAGAGAAATACCCTGCAAATGATTGACCTATAGAGCTTCATTAAGCATGATGGAAAGTTCATTAATGGCAAGAACAAATAAATAAGGAGACATAGGACAACCTTGTCGGATACCTCAGAAACTTTTAAATTTTTAGAAGGTTGACCAATAATGAGCACAGAAAACGTAGGCGAAGAAATGCAAGCATGAGCCAAATTAACAAAACGACCACGCAACCCTTTACGTGACAGCGCCGAAATAATGAAATTCCATTCTAGACAATCAAAAGCTTTAGCAAGGTCAATCTTAAGCATGAAAGCATCATGATTCCAGGATTTGAGAGAAAAGGAATGAGCAATCTCCTGGGCAATAATGATATTGTCACTAATACGTCTGCCCTCAATAAAAACCTGCTGAGCTGGATCAATACAGTCTGGGAGGTGAGGCTTGAGCCTATTAGCGAGCGGTTTAGCAATGATTTTATAAAGCACATTACAAAGACTAATAGGCCTATAGTCCATGGGCTGAAGAGGTACTAATTTCTTAGGGATGAGGGCAATGTTAGTGTCATTAATATGAGGGGGAAGAGTAGCAGTAGCATAAAAATTAGTCACAAGTTGAGTAACCTCGTCCCCTATCCAATCCCACATTGAAGCCATCCGGCCCTGGAGAAGCATCAAGTTTCATGTCTTTAAGAATCTGTAAAATCTCAGCGTTATCAGGAGTAGAGTAGGTAGGATCAACATTATCATTAGTCCAATGAGCACAAGGAAGAGGCCTAGCCACATTATCACTAGGGGGAGAAAAAATGCTCCTAAAATAGTTAACAAAAGTTTGCATAATGGCAGCGGGTTTGAACTGGATCATGTCATGCTCATCTTTGATAGAACAAATAGTGTTCCTTTTTTTGCGCTTAAGAACAGCTTGATGAAATTTTTTAGTATTACGGTCACCTTTAGCCGCCAAAGTCTTCTTACTACGCTGCTTATAATACTGATTAAGCTTAGAGAGAGTATGCTCATACCTAGGAGTGAGAGAACTTTGAAGATCATGATTTTGTTGGTGAAAAGGAAGTTGTTGCAGCTCATTAATCTCAGACTCCAAATCTGCCAGGCTCTGCTGAAGGGGTTTTTTCTTTTTGCACCAAGTTTTTAAAGACCCTGCTAAAGAGGAAAACTTTGTTACAAAAGAAGTGAGAGTACTAGCATTCCAAGTATTTCTAGCAAAAGAATGAAAGTCTTTCTCCATAAGCCACAATTTTCAAATTTGAAAGTTTGCTTAGGTTTCACAATTTACTCTTAGTAGAAATTAAAATAGGAGCATGATCACTGAGAATGATGTGAAGATTCAACACTTTGGTATTGGGAAAATGAGAGCACCAATCAGAGTTAACCAAACAATGATCAAGGCGTCCATGAATAGGCCTGGAAGTATTCTGTCTACCACGCCAAGTATAAGCAGGGCCACTATAGCCAATGTCAAATAAGCCACAATTTTTAACAAGGGACCGGAAAGCATGCATACGATAGTAGTTGATATTACCATTACAACCATCAACATCGTACAAGATATCATTACAAGTCACCCATACAAACCATGGGTTTACCTAGATTATCATAAACAAAAGCAGCAACTTGGTCCCAGATGGCATTAGTCTGCCTATGATATGGGTCACCATATATACAAATCAGGCTAAAGCTGACCCCAGACACTACATGAACTACGTTGGGTAAAATGTAGTGAAAAGCAGCTGTATGAACAGAAACTTGGAGCTCATCGGTCCACATAAGCCAAAGACCACCCGAGGCACCTCTAGAAGGAACAACAAATGCATTAGACACATCAAACCTATTGACAGGATCAGCTGAATGGACTTTGGAAGATTTAATTTCTGAAATAAAAGTTACCTGAGCATAGTTGGACCACATCAAATTTGCAAGGTAAAGCATGCGCTCACTACCGAGGGCCCCTGCCCATACCTCGGCAGTTCCAAGCGATGGCCTTCATGACGCAGGAGGTGCGTTAGGGCCATGTGCC